>NW_007579357.1:45288-151202 GCF_000690725.1 Stegastes partitus | reverse complement strand
TTTTTTGACAAAAACGACATGCTATAGTATGACTTTTTACGGTCCGAGCACACCATTTTTGCTCAAAAATGACAATTTTTGGCCATTTTCAAAATCGAACTCCTCCGAGGGGGTTCGTCGTACACACCTAGCCTTTGGTGAGCACAAACTACATGACATGGTGACTAAAAGTTCTTCAAATGCTCCGCTGAGGCCCGGTTTGGAAATGGCGGCCCGTCCAATTTCGATCAATGGCCATTTGTCCATTATCGCAGTGTTTTTTGAATTCAACTGACTCTTGTCGGAAGGTCGTTTCACCTACAGCTACAAGATTCGCTGGGCATGTGTAGCAGGTCAGGACGCACAAAAAAGTCAATCAGCACCAAGCCCTAACCCCAACAGGAAGTCCGTTATGTTGAAAAACCCCTGTGCCGCATTTGCCTGACTTTTGCCCATTTTTGACCATTTTCAAAATCTATCTCTTCCTACAGGGAAGGTCGTACACATCTGAAATTTGGCCAGCATAAACTACAGGAGGTGGTGATGACACGTTAGTAAAATGGTCGGCACAAGTGTGACGGCGTGGAAATGGCGCCCCCCTGAATTTGGCCACAACGCCATAAAACACCAGAATACGAGACTGTGCTCCAATCGGCCTGAAATATTACACGCGCGCTCCGAGTCTCAGCCAGAGCGCGTTTCCACCCCGGCCAACACGCACGCCGCCGCGGCTCGCCACTAAACAGGAAGTGGCTCGTAACTAGGCCACACTTGCTCCGATCTGCCCCAAACTCGACATGCCGGATCACAGTCCTGCCCGGAGCAGGTTTGCCCCACACCCCGCCGTGCGCAAAGGCCGACAAGCGTAGGGCGAGGACCCGTCCATCGCCGCTTGCGGCTTTAATTTATATTATTATATGTGTATTAATAACATGATGTTAATTAGGGATGAATATCTAACTGTGATTTTTCTGGCAGACAATGTGATGGGGATTAGATTTGTGGTATAACTTTTGCTTCAGTTCAATATTTAAATCATGTTATGGAGCATAATCGCAAGGGACATCGATAAAAAAGCTACTGTCACGCAAAGAGAATGGCATGAATCTGTAAAACCACGGACATGACAGCTTAAACACTGCATCAGAGCTAATGCATAATGTACATCCTAAATTGCAGCCTTTGTGATTCACTAACTGCATCACTGAAAATTGTGACTTTGATTTGAAATCATTCAATCAGTCAGCTTTCACTGAATTTCATTTTTAAAATATCATAGTTGTCGTCAGTACGCATATATTGGGACACTCGCAGTGGTGGTTCATTTCATTTGAGCACAAGTCATCAACCAGTGTTGTCATTTAAAGGGATACTCCACCAGTTTAGTGTTTCCTTCAATTGAGGGCTGGCTGCTACGTAAGTGGAGACATCTTCTGTTTTAGCAGTTTGTATCAATCAAAAACATTCAACTGTTTCTCAAATGTAACTCAGCTGTTAGTCTTTTAAATAAATGTCCACACCTCTCAAACCTCCAGCCTTTCTATTCTGAATCTCCAATCCAATTCACGATAACAACCGTCACATCAGCAGGTTTATTTTGTCAGACATAATCATCAAGAGCTACGACAGACGCATCACACAACTGCTTTCACAGACTGAGTGGTGCTCTTCATGTTGAGAACACTGATGGTTGAGTGAAAAATTGGTGGAGCGCTCAGTTCTGGTTCTTGGATGTGAATGGAGATTAAATTATATTTTGGCAAACTGTAAAATATCCCATATTATGCTTTTTTGGACTATTTGTGCCACATAAAAGGTCTACAAATCCTAAAACTTATTCTCTCGAACAGAAAACACTGTTCCTGATCAGCAGAAATGCCACGTTTGAAGTCCAGGCTCGTCTTCCTGTACTTGTTTACATCACTACGTTACACAAATGCTCTTCTGCACTTTTAATAAAGGATTTATTTTATTGCTATTTTATTATTTATATCACCTTTTAACTTTTTTCTTCTTAGAACTTTGACCATATTAGCTACTACAAAATTGATGCCAAACGAAATTTTGTTGTATTTTTATACAATGACAATAAAGCTTCTTGTTCAACTGTATAATGCCTGTGCTGACCAGGAAATGTAGCTTTTCAGACAGACAACAGTGAACAGAATGAGAAAGTATGTTTTGTGATCATTAAAGCATGTAAATATGTTTGAGTAGACCTCTAAAATCAAATAATACATATAACTACATATATGTAAATATGTACAATATGGGCTCTTTAAAGCTAAGCATGGCATGTCAAGGCCTAAAGGGTTAACCATGACAAGTTCATAATAATTACAATGAAACCCACAAAGGCAGAGGAAAAGTATAATTTGTCTAACATACATTTGAAGGTGATTATTCCTTCCTCATTTCTCTAATTGTATAACTTGTTTTGTGCACGGCTAACACTGTCTTTCAGTCTACAACACTGACAAAAACATGTTCACTAATGCTAAAGTCGTATGTGCAGAGGCCCTGCATGGCAATAATTCTATTAGCCGCTGACATCAGTTGTGTTCAGACCACCACCGTTGCTTCGCCGTCAATCACTCGGTTAAATTAAGTACCACTTTTCACAAATAGTGAACGTCCCTCATCTCTTGTAAGATGTTCAATGAGAGCTGGTACAGATTGTGCTCTTGGGCAGTTTGGATGGTGTACAACGACATAATCGTCAAACCAACCGCCTCTGAGAGAAAATGGATTCTGAGACACAGCGGATGATTCCCCCGTGTTATTATTACGGACGTCTCTCTAATGATCTTTAAGTGCTCTCAGTTTTAGGCTCAGATTGTGGTCTGAGACGAGAAGCACGAAACCTTCACGTGTAATGTACGCCGACCGCGAAAATAAGTCGCTGAAGTTCAATTAGATGCATTTACAGTTGCATGAGCAAAATAAATTTTTTGTCCATCAGTTTGAGCATTCAAACAGTTTGAATCCATCCAAATGCTTGACTGTTGTTTAGATATTAGAAAAGAAAGTCATGTTTCTACTGTGTCTAATCAAACATAGAAGGATTAATGCTTTTAAAAGCAACATTTTGACATGTGACAAGCCTCAACCATTCAAATTAGCATTAAAAAACAATTTTACTCATTTCAGATTAGATACTTAGTTTATAAATACTCTGTAGCAAAGTCCCCGCACTTTATTTCCCTGTTAATTTGAGCATAATCAGCGCCTCTTACTCTGATAGGGATGATCTATTTCCAATCAGAGTCTTTGTGCTCTGGCTGGCAACTAAGGTAGAAAGAAATGGACAGAAATAGCAACACCGTCAAGAATAAAGAATGTGCTGTATGGCCCTGTTCAACTACGTTTCTCTCCATTTTGTATTTTGAACTTTCGAAAAAATAGGCTATCAGACAAAAAAAGACCCACAAAAGGCGTCCCTGTTGCGAAAAGAACAAACCTTTGTGAATGTGACAGGCAAACTTTTCAGAGTCGAGATTCAGGTTTGAGAGGTGAAATGATGAAAACGAAGCTGAGAACAAAAGCTGATAAGTGCGGGACAGACAATGAAGGAGTCAAAAATAAAATGTAAAAAAAAGAGGAGTTTTATTACAGCTAAAGTCTCAGCTGACCAGCAAAAGAAGGCTTGTAAACGAAGGAGCGTTAACCTGAGAACACTGGCTTGTTTAATAGGATTTATTCTACTATAAAAAGGCAGTTGAAGCATTACATAAACTGTAATCATAACCGAGAAGCCTTGCATGCAAACTAATCCTCGATCAAAGGCAGAAAATAACATGAATGTTTCAGACCGAAAACAAAATAAAAGCCGAGAACTAGAGAACTAGAGAATGGGTTAAACGTGGGATAAAGTTTCTGAACTAATTATCTGTGATTTCTGATAAATAAAGCAATTCCATGATATTAAAATCTAATTTTAATTTTTGCAAGAAAGCATGGTTTGGTTGTCAGTGTTGTACTACAGAAAAAAGATGTGTTTTTGTTGTATTTGCCACCAATAATTTACATAGCAGAGTTCACTGTGGTGCAGAAGTTGATGCTTCAACAGGAGCAAGTTTGTGCATCTCCCTAATTTACCAATAAAGGCACAAACTGGCTATATTATGTAACTCATACCCATCTGTATTTACTATTCCCCTGGAAATAACATGACATCTGTCAAGGTTTTAAATGCGCATATGGGGCATGTGAAAACATTTACTAAAATTTAGGATTCTGATGGGAAACAGCATCAAAACAAGGAAAAACCTAATTAGGCTCAACAGCTTATTCTGTTTAATGTGGTCATACCACTCATATACACATGAAGCATGTCTTACATCTCTGTTTGTACTGCTTCAATGTTAGGATCACAATCAGAAGGTTTTATTGTCCAGCAGGTTTTCACAGACAAGAAATCTGACTTGTGCATAACAGTAACAAAGATTTTAAAAAGTGTAGTCAGTCAGTAGGTAGAGCTAGAAGACAAGTGGTACAAAACAAATGAGCAGTAATTGTAATCAAAGCCTAAGAAGTAATAGAACTCCTTTCTCATCCATTCAGCCTTACAGCTGCTGCTCCACTTGGACATTTCTCACTGCGCTGCACTCTTACTGCTTCTTTTGCACTTCTGCTTGGATGCAAACCTGCATTTCTTTGTCCTGCTGCTCTGTGCACTGACAGTAAAGTTGCATCTACCCTGGTGCATTGTGTTAGACATGACTTCTCCATATGAGTCCCCTCCTGCATGCCACCCAGCCTACCTTGAAGTCTCTGCTGTGCTGAGGAGTGTACTCGAAGGTCCAGAGAGCCCGGACCAGCCCGGACAGCTGCTCGGTCACCTCCCCGGTCTCCTGCTGCTGCTGCTGCTGCTGCCCGCCGCTGCCCTTCTTCTGCACCAGCACCCCGTTGGACTTGGCCTTGTCGTTGTTGCCGGTCGTCTCCGCACCTTTGAACTGCTCCAGGGCCAGGTACTCTGCGAACAGCTCGGTGTTGCTCAGGCACTGCAGGATGGCGTTCATGAAGCAGGTGTTGCCGTGGTTCTTGAGGCCGGCCACCCCCGGCACCTTGTCCCCGAAGGGAAACCCCCCGCAGTCGCTGTCGTCGGACGGCACCGACCCCCCGGTGGTGCTCGGGATCAGAGTCGCGTCGTCCTTCTCGTCCTGCTCGGCCTGCTCGTCGGTGCCGAAATGAGACAGAGTGGACAGAGTCCGGAGAACTCTGTTCATGAAGCTGCCCACGGAGCGCACCGAGCTCCTCCGGAACAGCTTCTTGCTGAAGGATTTCTTCTCCTTGTTGCTGACAACTTTCGACATGATGGCTTTCCCCGCTTCTTCTTTTATTATTATCTTAAATTCCAAAGAGAAGCCCTCCCTCCTTTATTCAGAGCTCGTCCCTGTGCGGGGACACTTGGTGATGTTTTACGCAGGGCCTGGGCATATTTCACAGAAACATAAAGGCCTGGCAGTTCTGGGGATCACATCACATGGAGACAAACAGCAGGAAATCAGCCCACTTGCAACACTGCGTCGGATTGCATAAACAGCCTCCATGGAGAGCCGCTATCATCACGCCTGGGGTCGTCCCGCACCGGCCAGCAGCCATCATCCTCTCCGGCTCCGGTGACATAACATCACCTGTGTCATTGTTCGGCTACGAAAACAAGGCGCCGAGGCAGTTTGGTCGGACACAAACATCGAAATGAACCTCGCGTAATTAGTGCCGAGCGGGATTCCTCATCATTTATTCAAGAAACCGCAGCTCCACCCTTCTTTTTAAAGGCATTTCTTCACCTTCTAGTCATCAAATTGGCGGCGATGGTTTAAAAATAATAAATAAAAAATGGAGGCTCTTTCTTTTTTTTGTTACCCGGGGGACGTGTTCCCTAAATCGCCTCCACAGTGGGCGCGCTCGCCGGAGCCGTGCCAAGCTGAGGAACCCCCCGACCGGAGCGACACCACAGCCCGCCGCTCCCTCGGCTGCCGCGGGGCATCTCTTCCTGCGCCAGATGTGAAAGGTGGCGGACGTTTCGGCGTCCCCATCCGAAAGTTTCCCCCTCCCCACCCCGACCCCTGGCACTCGCCTTTATCGGTGCGCCTCGATTCCGCCCGCGGATGGGATGGATGGCGAGGCCGCTTCTCCCGTCTCCATCATCATCGTCGTCGGCAGCAGCATCTCCTCCTTCTGGAGGCACCGACACTGCAGGCAGGGCGGTAACGGCTGACGTCAGGGCCAAACACTGGTCCATGTTGGAGGAGAGCAGGTACAGAGGCATGTGATGCTGGATGATGCTCCACATCCCTGTTTCTGGACAGCATGGACGCCGATGACAGCCAATCGGGGGAAGCAATTGGAAATATATGACTGGATCGCATCATTTAGTGGGAATAAAAATAGTAACTGTCGAGGTTTATTTTTAAGGAGGTCGTCAGACAAAAGATCCCAACAAGGCTGAATCACAAGTACGAGTGGTCATTCATTCATTCATTCATTCATAGTCAGCTGCTGTGTAGACAAATAAGAAGCCTGGATAACAGCAACATATCTAAAGGGGAAGTTATTCAAATAAAAGAATTAATAAGTGCATCTAAGTTTTCAATATACAAACTAAAACAAGAACAGCGCCAAGACAAGATGAAGTTAGAAACCTGGTTGTTCTGCAGGTTTTTCTAGGTTGCAGGTGCACAGTGGGTAAAACTGGATTTTCCCAGCTCAGTAAAATCATCCAGCACCTGCAGAATCCAGACATTTCAGCAAGTACGGTGAGAGTCCACATTGAAAGACATTAATGAAGCAGAAAGAGCCTTATAAATAAATAACATTCAGAGTAGGGAAGCCACCCAGCCTCAGCTCACAGCGATGAGTATCGCTGGTAATGAATCTTAATGCAGAGTGATGAACAGTAAAAACATTACAGCCAATCATTACGAAATGCTTTAAAGCGTCCCCTGGAAGTTGTGCAAAATATGTGACAGGAACCCTTTAAATCTGTCAGGTAGTTTTGTATTTAGTTGTAGTTTAGGGCTGAATTAAATCAATATGTTCAAAATTAAATGATCTGCTAAATATTTAATTACCCAACATGGATGGAAATGGTGAAAAATCCTCATCAGTATTACCTAAAGTCCAGAGTGGCATCCTCAAATTGGAACATAAAATATTTAATTTATTATCAGTTAACAGAAAGTGTTCACACTTGAAAAGAAGATAGTGAGATATTTCATATGACGACTTTAATGTATATTTAAAAAAATCCTTTCAGCAACAATTGAATGAATCTTGTAGTTTAAAGTCTCTCTCTGTTTTTTATTTAAAACCCTAGTAATTATTTTTGTGCATTAAAGATTTAGATGAGAATATGATCACAGGTTACATGATAGAAAATGAAGAACATTCTCACACCAACATCCAAAAAGTGTTTTTAAGACGCTATCAATTCCTCAGACATGACAGAGCAGCTTTTATAAGATGTAATGTGATATATTAAAGTCCCTCTCTAGTCATTGATTAAACCTCTAAAAACGCATACTTTTGGCCTTAAAATGTCTTTGCTGTAACTCTACTCTGTTGCTAGAATGTTCTGATCTCTCGTCTGTGAAGATTCTCAGTCATCCAGGTCACTGTTATTCTGGTAGATTAATTGCAGCAACTGGACTTGCTTGAGTTCCTTGAAGACGTTTCACCTCAAAGGGGTTCATTAGGGACCCTAATGAATCCCTTTGTGGCAGGGGGCGCACTAACAACCCATATAATTAGGGGGAGGAGCAACAAACCCCCCAAATGAAACAGAAACTCAGGTGTTAATGGCTCCTTTAGGATATAAATATCTGGATCTCCCAACTAGTCAGTGAGAACTGATGAAGCCTCTTGGATGAGAGGTGAAACGTCTTCTGATCTCTCGAGTACCAGCCTCGCTTTTAATGCACCACTCGCTGCAGCCCGAGCACTCCAGCTCACCTGCAGCTCTCTTCAAACATGGTAAAACTACACGATGGCAAGTAGTAATATTGAAGTAGGTTCGCCACACATGTTTGACCTAGAAACTGATTTTGAATGATGATACAGAAAGTCCCAAACTGAATCCAGCAGGTTTGTTACTAATAAATAAAACCTCGGAATGCATTTATCGTACTAGCATATATAAAAAACACACATTAACAAGATTAAAAGCTGGTTATCCTCAGCTGAGGAGGTCTTTAAATCGTTTTCCAGTCCAACAAGAACTCTTAGACTTATAAATTTTGTACTTCTGCAACATTGTTTTAAGCATTTGCCAAACTCTCACATACCCACTGTGTCATTCCTCTCAGACAGGAGTCTTACCTCTGCAAAATCTTCCACATGTATCCCCCCTGAGAGTTAACCGTGACAGACATGCCAATTTTCATGACTTGAGGGTGCGAATACATTCAACTTCAGTTCAGAACAAAAAACAGGAAAATAAGACACCTTTAGATTTTGAACAGACGGTTCACGACTGCAGGATGAAGCTATTTTCAAGAAATGCTCATACATTTATTCAACTAGAACAACTTTTCAATAAATGGAAATAAAAAGCTTCATAAAAATAACTCACCAGGATACAATAGCATGTTGATGAACTGTTTTATGTACAGAAGTTCACGATACTGCATGAAAAAATATGAAAAAAAAAAACAAACAAAACACCCACATGAAGAGTCTTGTTAGTTGAGTCCCCACCACAACAACACAAAAGAGTCGCCTCCTCCTTTAACTTAGAAGCAAACTGCTGAATGTGAAGCTCAGCTAACGGAAATCAATACAGCTCATATCAGAAATATTACCTCTATATAATTTAATAGCCAAAATTAATTATATTAGTATGACGTATGTCAAATATATTGGTCGTATAGATTTTCAAAAATGCTCTAAGACCTCCTCTCCCCATCTTATAAATGCAGAAACTATAGCTGAGAAGTCAAGACGCCGTCACCTCTTGGCTTGACTTGAAGGCAACATCACTGGTGAGACATCATTTAAAGCCAAACTTGCTAATCAGTGACAAAATGCGAGAACCAACCTGATTTAATTCCCTTAACATTCCCATAAATCCCACGCTAGACACATTCTAAAATGCTGCAGTCCCCAAGTGAGAATCATTATTAGCAAATGTGAGATTCAAGGGACTGTAACATGTAAACCAGCTGCTATTAATATCACATTCTTCAGCACGAAGTCCCCCAGTGCCGCTCTGAGAGTCACTGTACCTACAGAGTCCTTCTCCCCTGCTGTTAGTAGTCGATGCAGCGCAGCGCAGCGATGGTGGAGGCCAGTCGACGAGGCAGCAGTTTGGCCGTCTGTCGGTAGTCTTCTGGTTTAGCTCTGAGCAGCGTGACGATGTGCTGCAGGGCGCGAGACGGCTGCAGGCCCAGAGCGTCCATCACGTTGCTCAGATAGTCTGTGGAGCAGAAACAGGAGAGTCATCAGCTCAAGTGGTACAAACACATCAGCTGAACTCACCGTGCTTTTCAACGGATCCATTCACAATATAATTAGATGTCACTGTTTAATGCGGCCATCGCAAGCTGTTAAAAACGTGTCTGTCCAGCATTTTGGTTACCAATATCTGTGGCCAGCTGTTTAGTGGAATGGGTGCTCAGCTGGGGGATGAGCAAGATGGCATCACAGTAGGTCTGCATGGTCGCCCGAGCGATGGAGCCCAGCCAGTAGTCTGCTGTGTTGTCCAGCTCGGGAAGGTCGTCACCTGAGACAGAAGAGAGGTGGTGTTTCACAGGGTGTAAAGGGAACAAGAGTTAGCTGCATAAGAACAAATGGGCAGGGGCTTGAACTCCTTAACACAGTGAAAATGTTTGTTCCAACATGGTCACAGAGGCTATTTTACAAGCAGCTAAAGAAACTTCCTTATTACTTATTATGTAGCTGTCTGGCTTTGGTAGTAGCTTTGAATTTTGTAGCAGAATCCTCAGCACACGGCTCATTTTTAACTTGTGTGTGTAGTGACTTTGTCAGACTATGTTGAGGCTATACAGTTAGGATTTTAGCGACACAACGCAGCAGCTTTGAAGTTAACATCAGTTGAAATGTAATGTTAATGAGCCACATTTCATGCAGCACAGCGTACTCGTTCTATCATCTGACAACAAACATCAGTTCTAATAAAATACAGCAGGTCTGAGCACAGAGAGCAGGAGAGAAGAGATGTAAAGTGTCTACATGTTGGACAGTGAGTGTGCATTTTGTCTTCAGGTGTTCATGCATTGTGCTGTGTTGCTCAGTATGAAACCAAAACTATGCCCAGTGTACAAACTGTTCTCTTATTATTTAAAGTATTCCTATTCTTATGGAGTTTTGGGTACACTGTTTAAAGCTGTAGTGCTGAGGAGTGACTGGGGCCAAAAACGACTGACATCATAACGCAACAAATATGCTTTGATTGGCTAAACTGAGGTATCTACAAAAAACACAACATGTGTTTAAATACTGAAGTTGATGCACTTTGAGAGATTTTTCCAGCTAATCGCAGCAACTGTACAAGTGAGTCTGTCTGTCTGTCTTTGAATTTTGAGGAAAAATGAGCTACGAGTGCAGATTATCAGGGATTTGCGGAAGAAGGGTTACTGAAGATAAAAATAAGAAGAAAAGCCAGAAAAGTGTGAAACAGAGGAGACGAAAGACAAATATCCTGTGGAGAGACGGATTGAGATGAAAATCCGGGCTGATCGTCAGTAACCTTGCTCTGGAGGGAAAGGCAGCTTCCCAGCATGTAAGGCCATCTCTAGTGCCGGGTCCTCCTGGGTGACAAAAGGCTCCAGGTGGAGTGGCAGAGACATCAGGTACTGTCCTATCTATGAGGGGAAAGAAAGCCATGATTGATACATCTGGCGCCAGTATCACACACAGTACCTATCTTACTTGTGAATATGTACAAAAAGCACTGATTTCACAGATTCTTATCACATAAGTCCTGCTGTTCTTTTGTACTGATGTTTTCTATGTAATTTAACATAAGCTATTGTCATCAACAGGATGTTAATCAAACCTGACTTACATTTGTGATGTATTCTTGCGGTGACAGGCTGAAAGTAGGCAGGTCCTCGGTGTAGCTCTCTCCAAGTCCAGGCGCCTCTTGACTCTTAACACAAACAATGAGCACAAATCAAACGGCATGAGATCAGATTAAAACTGATGCACTACACCCAGCACTCAAATGCACGTGCACCCTCAATCCGAAAGCTCTCAGCGCTCAAATCTTATCAATCATTATTCGAAATCAAATAATCTGGAAACTTGACACGTACTCACCTCCATCTTGGAGACGAGGCAGAGCTGGTGTTTGATCTGCAGGAAGACAGAGTCGAAGGCCAGCTGGTTGGCCTGCTGATTGAGTCTGGTCAGAGCTGTTCTGGGCTCAGCTAACAAGCTGGAGTTCCCAGTGCCCTTCTCCTGCAAGACGAGGGGAAAGAGAGGCGTGAGAACAGATGCAGAGGGCCCTTGATGAACCAAGTGTAACAGTTCCCTTCAGAAAACATCAACAGATTGAAAAATGTGACACGGAGCGCCACATCATACCTTCAATGAGTAGAGGACCTCCATCAGGTTGTTGTATTCTGCCACATTTCCCCGCTGTAGGTAGTTGTATTCCTGCCAAGGGTTCTTGGTGGCGCTCTTCCTCTCTGTGGAACTGGCCTCCTGGATGCCTGCCAGGCTGCGTGGGCTGTAAGATTCTGACAAGTACTTTCCTGCTGTGCCCAGGATCCTGCAGAAAGGATTGCACGCATTTCTTTAAAATCTGAGACTGTGACTTACTGACTCTGTGCTCACAGCCTGAAGAGATAAATGGTTTCAGGCGAAAGGGAACGAGGTTAAGAAATATCGATTGCAATTATGTTTCTTACTTGTTTGACAGCTGCTGCTCAAAGGCTCCACACTGTCTTAGTAATTCTCCACATGTGGCAATGATCCTGCAAAAGACAATACGACATCAGGCACACAGATCTTTTCCTGTAAAATCTGCAATGTAATTAACTCGCTACAAGCAGTTTTGGAGGGTTGCGTCTGTCACAGTTTTGCTCACCGTAGGCTCATTTCTAATTGCAATATACAGTTCTGCATCGCTATGGAAACAGCACAATGACTAGAAGCAGAGAGAACTCAAGAATGTCTTCTGTGCAGCATGACACAGTTATAATGAATCAAGATGTTCTTTCCATTTTTACAGTTTCTTAAACTGATAAATGGTGTAGTTCGGGGATTTAAAAAAGAAAACGTGCCTTTAAAAGCCATCAGCCAGTTTGGGGATTCAAAGGGTTAAATTTATCTTAACTGTGGGAAAAAAAAACACCAACCTGACTGAGTTCTGGAAGGCTGTCCAGTCCTCTTGGAAGACAGATGAACTTGGCGTATCCTCAAGTTTACACTTCTTTCGGATTGATTGGAGTGTTGTGGAGAAGTCTGACACATACCTAGAATGAGCACAACATTAAAGCTGTTGGCAAAACTCAGTTAATATCCACATAGTTTAAAATCATCCATCCTTTATCTATACACTGCTTAATCCTCACTAGGGTCATGGGGGGCTGGAGTTTATCCCAGCTGACTTAGGGTGAAGGCAGGGGACACCCTGGACAGGTCACCAGTCTATCACAGGGCTACACTTAGAGACAGACAACCAAGCTCACTCACATTCACACCTACGGACAATTTAGAATCACCAATTAACCTCAACATGTTTTCGGACTGTGGGAGGAAGCCGGAGAACCCGGAGAGAACCCACGCTGCACAGGGAGAACATGCAAACTCCATACAGAAAGATCCCAAGAGCCCTAATTGGGATGCGAACCAGGGATCTTCTACCTACGAGGCGAGGGTGCTAACCACTGAGCCACCTTGCATCAGACAAATTATTTATAGAAATAAAACATGTATGGTGCATGGGGCTTTTGTGATTAATATAATGTGTAGCTTATGACTGTGATTATGAGTAAATGATCTTTACTTGGTGAAGAGGGCTTTGAGAGCTTTGAGGAGGCCACACACGGCCAGTCCATCGGTGAGTTTGACACAGCGGTCCACAGCAGCACTCGCCAGGCCGAACAACTTTCCTACAGAGTGGCTCAACTCTTCTACGCAATCAATTACCTCCCCATGTTCCTAAAAAGAGAAGAGAACATAGAGAGTGAGACGTGGCATAAACAAAGACGTGTAAATCAGACACAAATAACTGTTCTGATATGGTTTAATATATCTATTATCTTGAGCCTATGTGTGTACGTGTGGGGTCTAACCAAAGGTACAGCGCTGATCTGGATGAGGAGGTGAGCTTCCTCCAGGTCTCCATACTGCAGTTGGTAAGATTTGTAGGGATCATAGAGCGCACAGACCAGCTCATTCACCTTCAGGAGGTTATTCTCCCCTATGGATGAAAGACAAACAGAATGTAAGGACCTAACTCCCCATGTCTTCAGTGTCTACAGTAACGTATCTCTGTACAGACCCAGGTGTGGCAGCATCGCGGCCTCCAGGTTGTGTCCAAACGTGGATGCGGTGTTATGGAGTTCCAGCAGAGTATCCAGACGCTGCTCTTGTGCTGCCCTCTCCATTGCAGTGCTCAGGCACACAGGGATGGACGGCACCATGGCCCCCAGAGTCTGGATCAGCAACACTGTCACCACTTCGTACGGGTTCTTGAACACCTGCAGCAAATTCAAATAATCTGTTAGAAATCGTCACTGAATTACAACCACTTAAGCGTCTATGTAGGTGTGTCTCACCTGGCTGCTCCACTGAAGCTGAGCGTGCCAACTGGAGAGCAAAGTGTCGTAGAACTCAGACAGCTGCTGATTCAGACTGAGCTCGCTCTGAGAGAGATCCTGCCAGATGCTCACCAACTGGCCCTGGAGACGACAAAACCCATATTTACTTAGATGCCTCCACTTTCAGCATAGGAGACGTGATTTTGTGATGGCATTTGCAGGACCTACCTTGTGACACTTGTAGTAATACGCAAGAAGCTGCGGCATTCTATCTATCTCTGTGAAGACTTTAACAAACAGCTTGGCCTGGTCTGCAGAGAGGAAAGAATATATGTATACTTAGTGTACACTGGAAGCAAACAACAGCAAACAAAGGCAGAGAAGATGGAATAAATTTGACAAACAAAACACTGAGCTCTAGGGGTCCTACCTATAGACATGGAATTAAAAGTAGCTACTATTTGTGGGCTGGCCATGGCCTCCAGTCTGTTTTTTAGAGCCTCCAGGTGGACACACTTCTCAGAATAGTCTGGCGTGTCCACCAGCATGGACAGGCTGTTCTGCATGCTGGTCAGCTTGGAGGAAATTACGGCAAGGTCCTGGAAAAAGGAGAAGAAAATATCTTAAAATTCTATAATGAGTTCGTGGACGATAACTAACAGTAATTACACACGTCAGAAATTCAATATTTTAAAGTCTTTTTCTAATCTCAGCACAATCTGTTTACATTGATGCCGAGTCTGTGAATGTCAATGTACAGGATGTCTTGGTTGTCATATGGATGAGAAACAAAGGTCTATCATTATGAAGCCTGTGGCGGTTCCCTTCATTCATACCTGTGTTTTGAAGGTCTCCTCGATGTCAGCACTCAGCGTGCTCCACTTGTCTGCCTCCTGCAGCGCTTCAGCAGCCAGCTGCATTCGACCCTTCACCTGATCGATCTCCACCAGGACCTGATGAATATGATCCAAGCAACAATCAATTAAAGCTGCATTTCCTCTGAGCACTAGGCACATCTCATTGCCACAGTCAGGTTTTGACTATCATAATGCTTACGATCACCGAAATGATTTGAATAACGTGTCATTGCAGATCTGTTTATTGTTTTCAATGCAAACACTACTTCACAAATACACTGTATAGAAATCACACACCTGCATGGACTGAACAGTGTCTTGCTCAAACTTCTTGATGTCCTCTTTGACCAGGACCATTTGCTCCTTCAGGAAGGACGCCTCCTGTTTCAAAGCCTCCACATCTCTCAACACTCGAGGCATGTTTTGAAGGGCCTGATTACTGCTCTCTGCACAACAACACACAGTCAGAAATCATTAAAAAAACATCACAAGACAATCATGACTTTCATACAATCAGTTTGTGCCGCTGCGGTTCTGTTTGGAATAGATTTCTTTTTTATAAAAATAAATTGAACAATCTTATCCTCTGTCCTGATTCATGTCATTTCTTCTGTTGTGTGTTTGTTGTGGTTATGCAACAAATACTGTCATAACATTAAACGGCAAATTGATATTTTTGAATGAATGAATGTTGAATGATATATGAGTCATATGAATGAATGCTCCTCTTTACAGAAACAAGATTGTTTTTATTGTCATGTTTCAGGCAAAGACTGGGTGCGTGTATGTCCTGATGATGTTTGCTTAAGAGACGATACCATGAAAGCTCTAAAACAAACCTCGCTTTGATCGTGTCCACTGGTTTTACTGGTTTCCTGCTGCTGTATCTGATATCCATGTGGTGTGTAACATTACTGGAGATATGACGATTAGATAATTGATCTACTGACAGAAAATATTCAACTATTCTGATAATTTAGTGTTTGCCTATTTTTAGCTGTTTGGGTTTATTACATTTTATACATATTTTATAATATTTGCCATTTCTAACTTCTCAGACATGAAGATTTAATGCACTTCATTAAAAACAGTAAACTGAGTATCTGTGGATTTTGGACTGCTGGTCGGACCAAAACATCAACTTTTCACGTAGACACAGGTGCTGCAACATTTCTTCACTATTTTCTAGCATTTTGCAAACAAAACAATTAATTTCAACAATAATCAGATTAATTGGTCATGAAATTACTCATAGCTGCAGTCTGAAATAGGGCTGAACAGTTACTTGATTTCAAATTGTTCAGCTCTCATCTAAAACATTGTTATTTGGTGATGTGAATTGCTGCAAATTACCAAACACAAGGACTTTCTTTCTTTTTTTTTTTTTTAAATCGTGGGTTTCTACATCAAACTGCATCCGCTTCATTTCTGCAAAGGCAACCAACTCATTGCATCAGTTTCAACAGTGAAGTCAGTGATGACAGCTAACGAAGTAGACATAAGGTATGTTGCCATGTTGTATAGACAGCCTGCAGCAAAAATTCAAGTAAACAAACAAAAGCCTAAATAACAACAATGCCATAAAGTCAGTTGGTAGTGTATTATTTACTGCTGGCTCGGGCTGCGAAGTACGATTTCAAAGCTTGGTGTTTCCCATCACTTGACTTCCTCAAATGTCCACAACTTAAAGATATGCAGTCAACTATTTTTGTGAAGACTGTAGCTTGCTGTGATGTTGGACTGTATTTGTGCGACAATGAGAAGTATTTCTAATCCTTATGAACAAAGTGAAACAGCTCTCAACATAAAGTAAGCACATCAATCAATAGGGAGCATTTACTGGAGGTTACCAGTATTAGGTTTAGCTTAGTATAGCTGTCTAATAACATTTATACATCACAGCGAGGGAAACCACTGGAGCTGGATACATCTGAACATGTTAGGAGGTGATAGTTGTTTTAAACTGCTCACCTTCGATGCTATTGTTGACTTCTTGGATGAACAGCTGCAGCTTCATGACCAGTGTAGCTGCGTGTGTGTCCGCCTTCCCCGGAGCGTCCTTCTGCACCACCTTGAAGGCTCCGTTCACCCAGTCTTTCACGTCAAAGTCATCGTCCAGGAACTTAGAGAAATCCATCTTTGCTCCTTCACAAGGTGCAAGAAGCTGGGCGGTGTTCAGGAAAACTCTTCTGGTGCAGTCTGTGTCATCGACCCATCGCTAACGCTGGGCGAGCTAATTCTTCCCAAACAGTGGCTTCGACACAAATATAAAATAAATGGCCCAAGAAAATGAAATTATCATGACAACTAAATATAGCTCCAACAATGCGACGGCCTCCTCCAGAGTTATTTTTTAAAGGTGTACGGCTTTAAAGGGAGAAAAGTAAAGACATATTTCTGAATGTCTGATGCTAGCAGTGCTACGTACGCTGACAACAACTTCCTCTGGTGCTTTCTGTTTAACTTCCCCAGAAACAATAGCTCACACAAACTGACCTGCTATATTAAAATAAATAAATAAACAAAACCTCACCAAGAGAATCAAGAACGGACTTTCTGTCAGCAACTTGTTTTGTGTGTTTTTTTTGTTTTGTTTTGTTTTTTTTAAAAGATGTTTTACGTTTTAAGTTAAATTTTTTTTTTAAGTTAGCCTAAGCAGTGTCACACAAAAATATGTCCGTGCAGAAACGTGCTTTCGTCATTCATTTTCTTCTACCTATTATTATTCTTTTCATTGTTGTTGTTGTTGTTGTTGTTATCTCTTCCGTCACAGTCTTAATAATGATAATAATGATGATGATGATGATGATGATGATGATGATGATGATAATAGGTAGAGGAATAAGAATGACACAAGCACGATATTATTATTATTATTATTATTATTATTATTATTATTATTATTATTATTATTGTTGTTCTTGTTATTATCTGGGACTTGACTCTCAGGTAGTTCAGATTATGTCAATTTAACAGAAGCGGTAATTTACATTACAAAGTTTACATATGAGTATAAATGTTAGTCAACTGAATATATATACAAATGGGCAACAAATTAAAAGAAAAAACAGACCTTTGACTCCAGCATGAGGGATCTGGAGCTTATTTTGCAGGAGATTTTTTGCTGGCATGATTTGGGTCCACTTATCTCCCTAGATGGAAGGTTCAAAACAAATCAATACAAAGCTGTTCTGAGTGATCACCTTTATCTTATGATGAAACCTTTCTATCTGGTGTCTTTTTAAGAATGAAATTATCCATTTACAGGGCATGTGGGGTCACCGAGTGGTTTAATGAGCATGAAAATAATGTGAGCTATATGCTGTGGCCTTTGCAGTCAACAGATCTCAACCCAACTGAACAGCTATGAGTATTTTGGACTGGCATGTCAGACAGCACATCACCAAATGAGGAAACATCTTTTGGAAGAATGTTGTTCAGCCCCTCAGTAACACCAGTGCTTTTAAGACGGCCACTGTGTTTTTTCTTCCCTTTAACTTGTCACACCATCGTCCCATCTCTAAGTCTAGATATTGATGCTGTTTTTTTTTGTATCTGCAGGCTGTCATTGTGCATTTTTGTCATCCTTAACCAGTCCATACCTAAATGGTGTTTAAAGGTGAAGTTGTGGTGTTTGTAACTGACTTTTTTAAATGAACAAATACAGCATAGTAACAAGGCTACACATCACAACTTACTTAGCTTGTGCTGTCACTAATCACCACTGTTCCCTATTTGACTATAGCACACTTACATATAGTCGGCATGACCTGGGATCTCGTTTTGGTTGGCGTGCATGTTACATCTACAACAACTGATACAGGCTTCTCCTGTACCAGAATATATATACAGCAACTACTGGAAATGTTCTCTTTCCATCACAAAAAAAAAAACACAGTCCTCATGCTGTATTTGGTATGATTCATCTCCTGCTGGCCCTTAACTTGAGGAAAGCTATTATGATGTTAAAGTTTTATTCATAAAAATGATCCATAAATACAGGAAAATGTCAGTAGATACAGCAGTAATGACTACAATCCTTTAATAGTGTCACTGCTGAAGTAGCAGCTTTATACTGTCGTGCTTTCAGACTTGAACCTCTCATTTATTTCCTATCTGCTGCCGTAGACAGTTATCGCTACACACTGTGTGTTCAATGAATATTATGCAAACCGTGAAGGCAGTAAAAGACTTCATGGGAAGAGGAGCTGGAAGGCAACAGAAAACACACATCAAACGTATCTGAACCAGCTTCTAGCAGCCGTCTGGAGGACATTCACAACAAGGATATCTCAGCAGCTCTTCAGCTCATTTAAGGAGATGGGAATACTAGATACCATCAAGGACACAATGTCCAAAGCGGTGTTCAGTCCTTCTACTCTGATGTCCGGACGAGGAGGGCTGCACATGGCTCAGATCCTTCTGTCTCTGGTCACCTTCCTCCTGGCTTCCTTCAGAGGAGGGAGCAGCCACACATACTGGAACTACGCTATGTTCACCTGGGCCTTCTGCCCCATCATGACCCTCATCATCACCATTATCGAGCTGTTCAAGCTTGACATTCTTCTCGTGCTTTGCATGGACTGGGGTGACTTCACCACAGGGATGGCCATGTCCTCCACGCTCATGACCGTCTCTGTCGCTATCACCTACGGCAACTTTTACGCCTGCCTGAAATGCCTGTACGGCTGGATAGTGACCATATTCGCTTTCTTGTGCGCCCTCGTCTACACGCTTGAAGTGGTGAAAGACAAAATCCTGGACAAGAAGAAGGGGAGCTACCTGGCTGCTCTGCCTGGATTCTGGAAGGTTATGGAGGCCTTTGTGAGCTGCATGATTTTCGTATCACTGACTGGCTACAGAGACAGACCAGTTCTGATCTTGTGTGTCATAGCGTATATCATTCCTTTCCCCATCCTCCCTCTCATCATAGCCACCAACATCCTGAAAAAACTGAAGAAATGCCTGCCTTTTAACCTCGACAGGTTCGTGTTCATATTCCTGGTGATCTCTGTTGTGCTGTACGTATTTGCTGCTATCATGTGGCCCATTTTCATGTTCAGAAACAACCCGCGTCCCAGTGACTGTCCTCCCAGCTTTTGTATATGGGCCATTCAGTTTATGGTTGCATTTCTGACATATGTAAATCTCATTCTTTTCACACTAGACCTCATTTTTACTCTGCTCGGGATCTGTGACTTCAAACGCACATAAACTACAAAAATTGTACCGTTATTTGTATTTCAGGGCAGCTGGATGGATTTTGATGAAAGAAAAATTGTTGCTTTAAGATAAAATAAATGCATATGTGAGGATAGATTCCTCAATTTCTCATTACATTTTTTAGATGCTTTAAGTTTCTAGTTTGAATGATTTTTTTAAAACCTGGTTTCCAGTTGGAGAACATTGTAATTTATTCCTAGAGGTCATGTCATGACATTTAAGTCCATGTAGTAGCATCAACTGCTGTACACTAGAGGTATAGGTACATCTTGTAATTATAATAAAACTATAAAACTACAACTCAATATTGACATGAAACATCCTCTGTTAATTTCTTGCAGTGACACGGTGCTTCTTTGTATTGCAAGTTTAAATATGCAAATGAGATATTATATATCTAAAAGTACCCTAATTTGCATGAATTTCCACAATAGAAATCGAAACACTTGATAAAGTCAGCTGCCAAATTTGAGTTTTTTGTGACTTTGCTCACATTTTTATGTCACAGATTTTACAGAGGGCATTTTGGATTTCTCTTTTTAACATTTCACAAAATACCATCAACAGGCAGAAGATGTTTTTTGTATTAAATAGAGCTTTGCGTTAGTTCAGACAGGCATGGAGTCACAAGGCCCTTTCTGTACAATCGTCCAGCCCACCCACGTGGTGCTCTATAACTGAGGCAGCGTTCATTCATTCTGCCCACTCCACGCTCAGCACATCGCTGCTACACCAGCCTCTGCAGATTGACAGATCTCCTCCTCCTTCCCAACCACCCCCCTTTTTAAAACAGTTCAATTTGTAAGGTCTTCACCTTACCATGTGAAACGCTATATGATGACACATGTTGTAAACAGCGCTATACAAATGAAATTGAATTGAATTGAATAACCCCGGTTGTTTCCCACATCGTGGGACTGTAGGATGCAGACGGTTCTTTATTGTACCTTGGAACTATGTAATCTGGATTCTGTAAAGTGAGGACCATTTAGTTGGTCTCCTTGTTCTTGTTTTTATACTGTATTTGCATATTGTAAATTTAAGGCTCTGCCGGGGGGGTTTGTGATCTCAGGGACTGTCTGTTTCAGGCTTGTTCAGATTGTTCCAGAGCATCACTCAAGCAGAGTCACTGCCAAACTTAAATGCATGTGATCCCAAATAAATGGGTAAATCTGACAAAGTGTCCTGTCTGAAATGATCTGTAAGTCAGAGGATAATGATATGTGAATAAGCCTCTCTGTAAAAACGGCCAGAATGTAGATAGAATTAAATAGCATGTAGAATTAAAACTGGAAAAGTTTGATGTACTCAGGAGCTCCTGAAGTGGAGATTTTTTTTGCTCAGAGTATGAAGGAAAAACTCCTTTTGAGAAAAAGGTCTTCACAGATACAGTATGTGTTTAAAACTTTTGTACATTTTCACCTGAAACCACTATTTATGGTAAAAATGTCAACTAATGGCTGTCACCATGACATGGGCAGATTCTTTTGTCTTATAACTTATCTGAAACATTGTATTTAAATATGTCAAACATGTGTGATGGCTCTAATTTGTATAAATGCCCAACAGATAAAGTGTAGTAAAACAAACACCTAAACTTGCATTCTGGATGTTTTCTTTCTACTTGTCTGAATGAAGACATGTTTAAGACTCAATACTGCTTGAAAAAACAATGTTTTTGCCTTTTTAGTTTCTCACCTTATTGATTTCTGATCACACTTAAACCTAAAATATGATGTAAATCTCATGGCGCCTCATGTGGTTTGGACAAAAACATGATTAACACATTAACACGTGATCACATGTATCACCACCCACATACGCTTATGTTGCCATGAGAAAATTATTCCTCTGTATCAGCGCTTCAGGGCACATTATATAGAAAATACAGCAATTGTAGTACAGTTGTAGTGATACAGAGAAATGTAATGCATATTTCTGAGAACACTCTAAAACGTTGTGTCAGCATGAACAAGGAACACAATTTGACTTTCTATGTTATTTCTTCTTATTCTTAAAACTCTTTCAATTATCCATTAAACCTAAAATCATGATTTACATCCATGAAGTATTTTTCTTTGTCCATGTTTGTGCTTTCAAATGTGTTGCTTTGACTTCAGAGTGAATATTAAAGTATAACACTGTATTTCACTGACAATAAATATCATCTTGCATTCAGTCTGCTTGAAAACTCAATTACAGAAAACTGAACACACCCACAGTAAGTGTTCAAGGATTTGTTGTGTCATAACCAGGCTCGTGGGTGGTTTAACTCAAAATAAGGACATTTATTATAACCAAAAGCAAATCATGTAACAAATAATAATAAGTAAGGCGTGTGACTATCAGTAGTATCAGTAGCATAGGTGTGAATGAGTGAACATGATGGGATGTAAGATGTTGTGGAGCAGAAACAAAGCAAAAAGGTAACAGAGTGTCACCACCAATGAAGCCGGGTCAGAATGAACAAGAGAGAGAGCAAGAGAGAGATGGCTGAACTTTATGATGCCTTCAGGGACCCACAGGTAAATGGAATCTCGGCCTCCGTGGCAGCAGCTGACATTGGGCCATCACAGTTGCTACAGACACACGCAGGAGGCCAGAATACCAACCATGAAGACATACTTGTGACCTCATTTTTGTGTCGGTGCATCCCATCCTCATGAACACAATATCCCGCCCAGAATTAATTCCTTCAAATTTGGAACAAACATCTACATGGACTCAAAGATGAACTGATTAGATTAGATAGAAGGTCAAAAGTTAAGGTGTCCGTCCTGTTGTCGTGAAGGCGTTGCATCCTGCAATGTCTGGAGGGAGTTTCTTCAAATTTGGCACAAATGTTCACTTGGACTTAAGGATAAACTGATTAGGTTTTAGTTAAAGGTCACTGTGGCGTCATAAAACAAGCTTCTAGCTAAACCTCATAAATTCATACTCTAATGATTTGACAAAATGTCACACACACACACACACACACACACACACACACACACACACACACACACACACACACACACACACACACACACACACACTGTCTAAT
Organism: Stegastes partitus; assembly: GCF_000690725.1. Taxonomy (NCBI): domain Eukaryota; kingdom Metazoa; phylum Chordata; class Actinopteri; family Pomacentridae; genus Stegastes; species Stegastes partitus. The sequence continues at coordinate 128,364 of NW_007579357.1, read as the reverse complement.
GGGATAAAATGATGAAGTGATGACATTCTACATCCCAAAGGTCAAAGGTCAAGTCTGGACCGCCATGACAGAAACTACTGACAATAACCTGCTGTTAATGGTCATTTTAGCTTTAACTACAAATAAAAACAACAACAACAATAACAATAATACAAATATTAAATAGATTTTTACAGAATTTTGCTGTATGTTGGAACAACAGCAGGTAGAATGTGGCTGTATTTTTACTTGGATTTATTTCAGCACATGTAATAAATGATGGAAATCAAGAACTAACTTCTAGACTAAAATTCTAATTCTATCTTCAAATAAGTTCATAACAACATCAAACCCACCACTGCAGTAAATAAGTGATTATTTTGTCATAAGTTGTTAATAATCTGTTAATAACAAATCATTACCAGATCAAATAACATGAGAATGTCCATCCAGTATGTCGTCAGTCCATCGTGGGCCTGATTGAGGCAGAAGCTCACCCCTACAGCCAATTAAAATCACCGACTGTCTCCAAGTGTCTTTGGACTGCACATGAAGAAAACCCACACATGCACAGAGAGAACATGCAAACTCCACACAGCAGGTTCAGATCTTCTCCCATACATTTATCAATTTTTAAAGAAAAGATTGTAGCCTAAATTATCAGAAGATGTTTGACTGTGAAGTTGCATTGCCTCTCTGGTAACAGAACAATAGCTCAGAGAATCTGAGATAATAAAGGGAAATGTGGTCACCAAGTAGCACTTTTTAATGATAAATACACAAACACTTTCAAACAATTTTAAGACATTTATTAAATCATCACATTATAGATTATAAAACTTCACAGTTCACAAAAAAGTCATAAAACTCTGCAGTGATCGCTGAGCTCCTTCAGGCCTCCTCTGGTTCCTCAAACTCCACAGTCTCCAGCAGACCCTGGAAGGAGAAGTAGTGGGAGTTGCAGTAGACGGGAGGCTTGTTGGGACCCGAACCCACCACTTCTGGTTTCAGTGATGCAAAGGGATTTTCTCCACTTCCTTTCATGTCCATCTCCAGCTCCAGCAGGATCTGCAGAGAGTAGGTCATCTCTGTCTCGCTGCAGAGACGACAAGCAGCCATTATCAGCAGCCGTTAGGGACGGACATTAACCCACAGCGATAAGAAAGCAGCGGGAGGATAAAAATGTGGGCTCGGTAGAGTGTGGAGAGAGCACGTTCATCAGACATTTGCTGTATTTGCATACTGTCGTGCGCCTGTCTAACATATAGTAAAAAAGCAGCAATGGCACTGTTTATTTTATATTGAGGCAATTTTAACTGCTTTATACAGTAGAGCTGCAACTATTAAATAAATCACATATTCTAACTATTTATTGATCCGTTTCAATAATGTTTTTAAGAAAAAAAAATCAAAATATTCATATTCCAGCTGCTTAAATGTGAATGTGTTTTGGTTCTTTCATCCTCTACTAGAGTAAGCTGAATATGTTTGGGTTGTGGACAAAACTAGACATTTAAGGACATGATCTTGGGTTTTGGGAACACAGACTGACTTCTTTTTTTTTTTTTAAACTGTTTTCTGACATGTTATAAACCAAACCCCTAATTCATTATTCAAGAAAATAATCTTCACTATTATTTGCAATCAACAACTGAAAATACAGTTAGTTAGCAGCTTTGTTATACAGTATGTTTTGGGGTAGTTTAATCCATTACAGAACGTTATATTTTATAAACCAGTGATCCCTGTTGTCATAAAATCTTGATCTAGAAAATTGAGAAGAACCAATGACGTCAAAAAACGTGCAGTAAAACGTACAATACTTCCCTCTGGTGAATTTAATGTAGCGGCAAAATACCAATGTCTTTTTATCAATCAGACTTTATTTTTAGGATGTATTTCTAATTTCCAAAATGTGTGGGGCTGCTGTTGTTTAACACTCACTTGAGAGCAGTGAAAAGAGAAGGAATATCATAATCCCTGAGGAGCAGAAGTGTTGGAAGCCAGCCTTCATCCAGGCCTTGACTGGCATCAAACCCTGGATGCAACATATATGAATAAGAATTACATCCTCAGTCATAGTTTCACAATACAAAAATGTGTAAAAGTTCCCACTTTTTATCATATTTTCAAGTACTAGTAAAAGATGTTCTCACCAGGATGGAACCCGACCACCAGGTCTGGCTTCGCTGCTTCGTCTTTCTCCACCAGCTCCTCCCAGAACTGGTGGTAGAGGCCCTTGTAGGCGCTGACGAAGACCCTCTGCTTGGGACCGAAGGCTCTCAGAGGAGGCCTCACTACGGGCCCGGCCAGCACCTCGGGCCCCACCATCACTACCTCGATGCCCTGGTGTCCAGGGAACATGTTGCTCAGCTCGTCGTAGTCGGTCAGTCTGGCTGCCAGCGTCTCAGCGTGTCCCGCTCCCACCAGGTGAACGGTGACAGGTTTGGAATAAGGGTTGAGACCAAACAACCTCATCGCCCAGGCTATCGTCAGCGGCCTGGAGAAGAACTCGCTGCAAACCCTCCACAGCGACTGCTTCAGGTCGTCGTCGTCGGGCCGAGACCTGCCGGCGTTGCTCCACAGGTCCTTCATGTTTGCTCCGTTCAGGATGGGATCGAGGCGAGCTGTGAGGTCTCCCTGCATGGCCAGCCAGTCGTCCCAACCCTTCACCTCGGACTGGGGCTTTGACCATTTCTCTGTAGGAAACGGGAGGTCACCTGATAGGAGGGGAGAAAAGATGCTCAGTTCTTTAGTTTTGCAAATTACTACTACAACAGGATTAAAATCTTCCTTATTTCTTTCCAGGAAGAAGAAGAATGAACCTGTTTTCCATCAGTTTGTGCCTTTCATACACATTTTTACCTTTGAACACCAGCCACTCCACCACTCTGTCAACGGCAGCCTGACGCAGCTTTGAGCAGAACTTCTTGTGTTTGGGCCAGTCGTCCTTCTGACAGTTTTTACAGCAGTAGTAAACATTTAGACATCTGGGCAACGACAGGACAAAGGAGTTGTCTGTAAATTCCTAACTTTGATGTAGGAGTATCTTGGCAGCACAGGCTGGCTTTTGAAATTTTTTCTTTCTTTTTTTTTTGTACCTGGCACAACGCTTAAGGCTCTGTGGGTTTGAAAGCTGGTTCGGCCACTTCTCACAGTGAGCACAAACTTTATAAGATTCCTCCATCTTCTCGAACATCTCTTTCTGGGAGCGGAAGGCCAGAGGTTTAGCCTCGGTCTCCGGAACAGCTCTGGAAAGAGGAAATAAGAAAGTCACTTCTTAAATTCTATCTGACAGTTTTAAAATTCTTATGTTGTTTATTAATTATTATTATTATTGGAAACAGGCAGGTGTTGGTTAGTGACTTAAATAAATCGTTATTAACAGTTATAAAGATCCTGCTTCACTGTACATCATTTTATGTTCACTCAGCTTAGAAATGTTTCTAAGAGTTTCTTTGTTGCCTTAAAAACATGAATCAACTGCATTTCAGCACGTTAATTGGCTCAAGGTCATCTTCTGAATTGTGAAAGTGTAAAATAAGCTTTAAATAACCTTGAGAAAAACAAGTTCAATAAATTTAAGACATTAAGTTGAATCAGCTGGCCAGAGTCAGGGATTTCATATTTTCAAAATTTAAAGAGTTTCTTTGTCATGTGACATTGAAAACATACAGTCTCAGGTATTGAAGCCATTTTTGACCAGAGTCAGTCCAACGAGAATCTATGATCTATCTATGAATCTATCATATGGACAATTATTTATTTCGAGTATTCTGAAAACCATAGTTTCTTTTAACGAAGACACACAGTCATTTGTGTTCAAACAAAATTTTCTAGGGAGTTTTAATTATTTAACAGTGCATCCTGGGAAATGTGTTTCCATGCTAATTATGTTTGTTATCAACTTAATTTATTGAGTTGAATCAACTCTCAGCTTTTTATTCATTCAATCAACTTATTATTTTAAGTCCAGATGTCTGAGGTGAGCTCATGTTTTTAACTGCTAAAGTGGTCTGAAAATACAAAAGAAGACATTTCAAGTTTAATTAATTCACATATTTACATTAAAAGCACTAGAAAGATGAGATGACCTGACTCTGTTTCTTTCTGTTGTTTCACGGTGTTGTCACAAAATGTGTGGACCGCTAGGCCGTATACACTCCTATTCTTAGACTGCATTTGTTGGTGTGTGAGGGAGTGGAGTGAAGGGAATGCAGCTTTAAGTTCACTTTACATGTTGCATTACTTGAAGCGTATTGGTGCCTGAAACCGAATGCAGCATATGAACCCATGACGAGAAGCCGTTGAACATGCGAGCGTCTCAGAATGCCACTCAAATGTCACGCTGTCACCGTAGACGAGCACATGGTGGCTCAGCTTCTGCTCACGTCGCACTACAGGCCTGTCGTTTTTTTTTTTAAGGTGGCAGGATGTGAACGTTTAGGAACGTGCTCAGGAGCGACACGAACTACCGATTAAACGGGAAAACTTATTGCACTTACCTCTCAGTTTCTGCCATTGTGAGTGGTGTGAATGAGCGTGACTCAGGCTGCTCAGCTGCTTCCTCTGCTCTGGTTTGATATGTGAGCGGCCTGTTGGGGGGCTGCAGAGCCAGATATAGCACCTGTGCTTTGGCTTCTAGAAAAGTCTGACAAATCCAGACCGTTCTTGACTTCACAGGAGCTCCACTCCTGTGGGAAACTGAGTAAAAATCAAAGCATGCTGGCGGGTTTTAGGGCAAGACGGAGGCCAGCCAGTTGGAAATACAGGGGACAGGGGCAGAAATGATGGAAAATGTCCAAATTCAAGCCCCTCGTCTGTTTAGACTTGTTCTGATTTTATGAAGCAACCATAACCTGTCGAGGGTCATCTTTACCCTTTGACCCTGCTGAATGTGAGCCTGGCAAGAAATCCATCAATTATTACACATAAATATCCAACCAAGAATTTCTTTCTAACTTAAAGGAAATGATATCAATTAAATTATTTTAATGCTGACTCAACAAGACATGGATACTCAACGCCCCCCCTGAACCTTCCTCTACTTCCTGTGTGCTTCTCTGACTTTCATCCACAAGAGGTCAGTGTCACACTGCTCCACCAGACGTATCGATATAAACGTATAAAATCTCACGCAGACAGAGATAGGATGGTATTTTTCACACTGTGGTATCAGTGTCACTGGTGAGCATTATTAATTATTTTCACCCTTTTAAAAAGGATTCTCAAATATACACTTCAAATTCCGACACATTGCGTTTAGGTTAATGAGATGTGACGGGTGGATACAGTAGTGAGGTAATTTAGAGATCAAGTGACTTCAATGCATTTTGGGAGATCGCTGTGATGAGATTGGATTTAATATTCAAGTTGCTTTACACGTTCTTAGAATTGATTTTTGAGGTGCTTTGTTGATGAATGCTGGTCGAGATACACAATGATATCGGCCATTATAAAGGCTGGAGAATGAAAGTCAATTAAGTTAATAATCATGTCTGAAAACGTTACATAAAAACAACTATAGCGTGTTGTAAATATAAAGTAGTTTTCTTATTGTGTACATTTCAGCAGCATTTTATTTAATGTCTGCATCTGCCAGCGAGTCATCATGGTTTAATATTAATAAAATAACATGTTAATGCCACGACAGAAGTGACCCGATGTTTCCTGCAATTAGGTGGAATATATGTGCATCCCTGGTAAATTATATAAATACCAAACCATTCCTCATTTTGATTAATGCATCAGCAGAGAATGAGGGCACACAAACAACTACTTGAATCATTTGCAGAAAGTGGGTCTGTGAGTGGTTTTCTAGTCATGAATTGGCATTTTTTTAAGGCAGAATCCTGCCATTTGTCCACCACTTGTGTTGTAATAATGTTCATAATGGTACAATAGGGCTGCAGTGATACATGAAGTCTGATTTAGTTTGATTGTATCAGGCTGATAATCACTTATCTCCTGGTAGTTTTTGCCACTGTGGCCTTATGCCATTTTTTTTTTACTACTGCTATGTAATCCACCCCCAAGTGAAACTCAAACAGCTGCAGTTTGCTCGTGGAGACTTTCACTGAGGACATGGGAACCTATTCTGGGTTCAGCCTTGTGTTGCGTCTAATAAACACATGTTAAGCAAGTCCTTCCACCTCAAGCCCAGCCAAATCCAGGCTAATGCTCAAAGAGACAACACATCGTAGTCATTTAGGGTCTTTAAAATGTACTTTGTGGTCTATTTATTACAAGGTCAGAATGCTTCAGGATTTTTTTATTTCTTATTAACGTGTATGAACACAGTCACTAATGTTAAAAGGGCCACCATAAAAACACTAACGAGAAATCTGACTTTTAAATACTCCAAATACTTCAGAACCACAGACTCTCCATTGAAAGTCCAGCAAACAGCCACAAACTTGAAGCAAAATTACACGATAAAAAAAAAGCGACACCAACAACAAAAGGCTTAAGTGAACTGCAGGCTCTGCGGCCCTCTATAATTAATTTAAGCTTCATTTTAGATGGTGCGTTACATTAGTATGCATGGAATCTGATTTCATGCAGCTGCTGAGAGCTTTGGGAATTGGTCGAGCCGCAGAACAAATCACAGGAAGCCATCAAGTGATGACTGAACCAATTTTGGTCTCATTATGTACAATGACCCTTTAAATCCAACATCCATGTCACCTCGGGGCAGGAGCACAGCAGAAACCTTTGTGCCCTGCTGCTGCCATCATGCTATAAAATGGGCTTTGAGGGATTTCTGTAATCTGCCTCATTAATTAATAAAGTCAGAGCTCAAAGGGTGCTGTTTAGTACATGTTTAAAGCAGGGAACGTGCATTTTCCACCATGACAAACATCCTCTGCCCTGAATGACTAAAGCAGTGTTGATATGTGTGTTGCAGCACAGCTGACTTGTGTCCATCTCTTGCTGTAAGCTGCTCCCCAAAGCCAAAGCAAGCTCAGAGTTTCCTCGATGTTAACTGTCTGCATCTAGACCCCCAAAGTTGTCTTCAGGCAGCAGCCCCTGGAAACAGACGTAGTGAGAGCTGCAGTAGACCGGAGGTTTGTTGGGACAGGCCTGGACCTGCTCCGGTTTCTGCGAGGTGAACGGATTGGGTCCACTGTCCCTGATGTGCATCTCCAGCTCCTGCAGGATCTGCATCGAGTACTTGAGCTCCATCTCACTGCAGGATGACAAAGAGATGATGAAGGAATCAATTTTAACTCGTATTATCCTCCCGAGACGCTCATGAGAGACTAAACACCTCTTCACAGACGCCTACAAGAAAATTGTGGAGGAGCAGCATCAACGGAAGAGAAAGACGGCAGCATCATGCTATTTCATCAAGTTACGCTCTACAGCGGGCGTTTGTTGAGAGCGCCTGCAGTTGAAGAAACTAATCTTTTCTTCGACTCGGCCTTTGTACTAACTGAGGGAAGGAGTGTGAAGAGAGTGCGATCTGGGTCTCGGACAACTATGCCGAGACAAAGGACTGCCGTGATGAGGTCAGCCAGGTGAGGAGCCGGGAGACCAAATACTATACGTGGGTGAACAGGCCGGAAAGTGGGTGCAGTGTGTTGTTCTATATTCATCAGTTCTGACATTTCTTTCTGGAGGAGCGAGCAGATGGTATAGACATTGCCTTAATGAGGCCCTCCGGCACAAAGACTTTCAAATATTCACTATCGCTCAGAGGGCGAGAGATATTATTATCTGTGCTATAAAATGTGAAACAAGTTATTAGAGACAAAGTAAAGCGGCTAACCTGTACATGGTGAAGAAGGACGGGATGTTGTAGTCTCTGAGCAGCAGAAGGGTGGGCAGCCAGCCTTCCACCAGGCCCTGGGTAGCGTGGAATCCTGGGTTAAAACCACAATTAAAAAAAAGTCTTTAATGTGCATATATAAGGCTCTTAAGCAGACATGACCGAAGAAAGCATTCCTTTTCTGTAACTGTGTGGTGAGAAAACACCAACCAGACCACCACCTTACGTATAATATATATTAGAATTACAACTGTTAAGGTTCCTCTCTGGTTTTCAATTTAACCCCCTGTGTTTTTAAGCTACATATTTAAAAGTTAAAAATAATCCCTCCATGCGTTTTATTGGCTTTGATGAATGTGTGGATCTCTGAAGTCTCAACCTCTTTCTCCACCCTCCTCTTCCTGTTGGCTGCATCTCAAGTACACCAGCTCACCGACAACTCTGCTCAAACACTGTAAAACTATTTTACGCTGCACAATGACAAGCTGAAGCATCGGAGTAATTCAAACCTGAAACTTATTCTAAAGAAGAAAACTGATAAGTGCCAGCCTGTAAGCTGACAGGATTGGTTCTGTAGGTTTGTTACATATAAAATCCAAGAAGTCAGAACCCATGTTTTTGAGAACGTCATCGATACGCAGTAGTTTCAAGATGGAAGTATTCCACTATTGGCTTGCCTGCTTATTTCTCTCATGATGCTTCTTCCAGCACATAAAAGACACCATCCACATACGTTAACAAGGTAAAAAACTTGATTTTAAACCACTGAAAACTTGAATTGAAGACACAGTGTAAACACAACAGTGACACATTAACACCTTTTATGCTTATCTTCCAAACTTCTTCGCAAACACTTGCTCATGACACCTACATTATCCAGGAAATGAGTGATGCTGAACGATGACTGTGAACAATTATTATTAGGTTAGCGTTAGATAATTAAGTTAAGGTTAATCTTTCATAGGACAGTAGGCTCAAACGTGGTATCCGACTTCCTAAACAGTGTAAATCCTGCCACTGTGTGATGTGATTTATGGCGGGCCTACAAAAAAAATGCAGTTTTGCTCTTGCTTGACTACCTGTTGCCATATTTTGTAGTTACCCAAATATTTTGAGAGGTTATGTCCTATGTGCAGTATCGTCATAACTGCGATGCAGTTGTAAAACTGAAAAATCTTGAAATAGGAGCAGCATGCTGGCCACCTGATAAACTCCAGCATTCCCCCTCCTTCTGTTTTGCTCTCCGCTCCCCTCCCACATCCCAGGAGGAAAGTATGTGGCTCTTTAGCAGCTAAATGCTCCACCCTAAAAATGAGTCAGCTGAGAGACGCTGACACTAAAAATCTCTTGAGCTGTTTATCACCATTCCAGTCTGTACAAGACTGACAGAGGAGAAAGTCCGGCCGCTTTTTTTTCGTTTTCTCCCCCAGCGGGTTGAAGATCGAACAGATTACACTTGATTAGTCTCCAGCTGGCCATGTCGTTCTCTTGTTAGCTAGAATACATCTGCTTCCAGGCATGCCTAATTATCAGTCAATATGACGAAAGGGAGTCTTGCTGCAAAACAAGCGGACCTCATTTACAAAACTTCAGCTGGACTTGCGAAAGCTTGCTCAGGCTTAAAACTCACACTGCACCAGCTGGATGTTTGTGACATTGTCGCTCAGTCACACAGTCGATGCACTGCAGCAGTCCGGCTATATTTACGAGGGGTTGGGTACATAATCCTGCAGCATATTAACTGACAGATGTCACTCTCCCCTGACTCTGGTTTATATCACTAGTATGTTTTTGTTTTTTTTTTGAGCAGCAGGATATGGTGAAAAGTTTGCCCTTCAACCAGATTACTGAGGTTCAAGCCACCATGGCAGCAAATACAGTAAATCCATCCAGCTTAAGTGTCCTTGAGTGAAACAAAAAAACAGGCGAGCAACAAACAGAATCTCCCAAACATTAAAGGAAAAGTATGAATGTGAGACATGTGCATTTGTTAAAGCTTCAGTTGTACTGCAGCACTTACTGGTGTGTATACTTTCTATGTGTGTGTGTGTTTGGAGATGGGGGACTAAGAGCACGCCACAGAGGCAGCGAATTGTGAGTCCTGTGATACTGGCACACAGATGGTATCATGTTATCCACCGCCTGGCACAAGTCAAACTGCAGGAGAAAAAAAAAAGGGGATTCTGATTTGAATAATGCATGCTATGATACGAACATCCCAGAGGTTACACTTCTCATCGTGATAAAACATTTAACAGGGAGTAAGTGGTTAGAGGTTTAGACCTTCAGGAGATAAGGTGACAAAGAGAAGCTATAGTCTGACTGTTAATGACTGCAATAATTGCCTGGCACCCGTGTGAATTTGGGCCATATGGTGGATAAAGCTGATAATACAGTCGACTTATTTCGCCTCCTGATCCGAAAAAAAATCTGTTTCAGAGCTACATGTGTAAAAGCAGTTTATTCCACAGATATCAAAAAAAAAGCAAGCTGGATGCTGTGTTTGCATTCATGAAGCACCTGTTTTGGGGCTCTATCTCTCCGTGGATGACATTACGTAGCCCACATCAATCTCCTTTGTGAAAGCCGACAGTTGGCATCACCTCTTCTCTCCTACTCTCAAAGGTCAATGTCTCCCTGTTTCCCTTGTAAATCTGTTTTGTCTGGTAGCCTTTCCCCCCTCCCTAATTCCCTTTCTCTCTTGTGACTTTCACACACACACACACACACACACACACACACACACACACACACACACACACACACACACACACACACACACACACACAAACACCTTCTTTTTTATTCCTTTCGTCATGCTGCCTGCTCTCCTATCGCTTAAATAGTGTCATAATGCAGTGCTCTGCCAGCTTTGCAGTATGAAATGCAGCCAGGCTCTCAGGCAGTTTACTCGTAGGATGACTGATTCCTGTATATTTAGCTCCAGTGGAGCCTGCAGTGATAACTGAGCCAGGGGTTGTGGGTACATTCGGGTCGGGGCTTTGCTGCTGATTTGCGGGTTAAAGGGTCAAAGAATAGATTCAGTGCAAGAGCTTAGGGGGTGTAGGGTTATATTGCCACTTTAATGAGGTGGATCTCAGTGAGAGTGGACAGGTAGGTGTCAAGACCTTCACTCTAACAGGCTATTTGCAGTTGCCCTTTCTATGATAGTCAATAAAGTATTAACTAATCCTGCAAAGGAGGCTTCATTCGTTCAGAACAGTGCTGGTCCTCAGACTGACTCAAATCTGTGATTTTGTGACTACCTGGGGGTGGGTGGTGGGTGGTGGGGGGCTGAGCCTCCACTTTATGAGGGCAGCTTACTGACATTATGCTGAGTCCAGTGATCGCAAGCCAAACTCTTTCCCAGCTGCTCCCATTAATCACCCAAATCCCCAATAAAAGCCCGGCGCTAATGAATAGGCCAGATCTAGTGAGTTACGTGTCTCCTACTTTCTCTGTTCTCTGAAAGAGGTAATTGTCAGATGAACATAAAGGAAGACAAGTCACTGCTTCTCCAAGACAGCTGACCACTTAAGCTAAGCTGTTTCTATTCATAGCTGCAGTGATCATTATAGTCTTTACTGCTTGATTTAAAAGCATTTTGAGTTCAGACCTCTCTCAAGATTTTTTGCACTGCTACAGTTGCGTCTCAGACGCCCTTTATATCCTGTTTGCTCATGTCTGGCAGGTAGTTTTGAAGACATACCAGGATGGAATCCAACCACCAGATCTGGTTTGGCTGCTTCATCTTTCTCCACCAGCTGCTCCCAGAACTCATGGTAGAGGGCCTTTTGGGCACTGATGTAAACCCTCTGCTTGGGGCCAAAAGCTTGAAGAGGGGGTCTGTTGATGGGGCCGTCTACCACCTCTGGTCCCACCATCACTATCTCTATACCCTGGTTTCCAGGGAACATGCGGTTCAGCTCATCGTAGTCAGTCAGTCTTGCTCCCATGGTCTCATTGTGGGACGCCCCTGCTATGTGGATGGTGAGTGGTTTTGCATACGGGTCCAGACCAAAGCGTTGCACAGCCATCCCAACTGTGAGGACTCGTGAGAGGAACTCGCTCTGAATTCGCCATAAGGACTGTCGCAGGTCAGCATCATCTGGCCTCGGTCTGCTGGCGCTCCTCCAAAGGGTTGCCATGTTTGTGCCAGACAAGATGGCATCCAGACGTGGTGTGAGGTCCACCTGCATGGGCAGCCAGTCATCCCAGTTCTTCACCTCAGCAGCTGACTTGCACCACACCTCTGTGGGGAATGGGAGGTCTCCTGTTGGGGTGGGAGAACATTTACAATGGATTTATGAGACACAAATTTGAGGATACGGATTAGAGTTCATTCTGTCTGGCAAGTTCACAGGGTCTTTCAAAAGTGAGAGTTTCAAAAGCTGAAGAACTTTAATTAAAATTTAAAAAATGCACCAATGTTACACTGTGACTTTCTCTTTTTGTCTCTCAGGCATTTCATTTCTGCAGCTAAGCTTTAAAATATGCCATTTCATTACTGTGATTTCTCTGTTTTGTTAACTCCAACAGCTATTCAGGCAAATTTTAATTTGGTCGACACTGCTTTTTCTTTTCTCACCCGTGAACATCAGCCACTCCACTAGTCTGTCAATAGCCACCAGTCGCAATGTCTTGCAGACCTTTTTGTGCTGAGGCCAGTCCTTTTTCTGACAGTCCTTTGTGCAGTAGTACACATTCAAACACCTGTTGGAAAGAAACAGTAACACAGTGAAAATGGAAAAAGAGCAAACAGAAAAGGATGAAAACTAAAAATGGTAAACAAAAAGCACAACTTTAACTGAAAATGCTGTATGTGTTCTACTTTACATCCCCAAGCTATTGTGGTTTTCGGAATTCTTAGCCATATGCTAGCTATTGGCATGGCTCATGGGTGGTCAGTCAGTCCACCGCTTTGTTCAGGACTGAAATATCTTAATAACAAGGGATTGTCCTGCATGTAATTATTAATATTCAAAATTCCAAGAGGCCATATGACTTTGACCTTTCATCTATTACCAACAAGTAAAAATGAAAGTTTGCACAATACTTTGGTTCATGACCAAATACCTGGTAAACTAATGTCATCTCTGTCAGGATCAGTTAGCAAATCATTGCTGGGAAGCTAAGATGTTGAATCTGGTTTAAAAAAAATAATTTTTTTTAAAATTATCTGCTAATTAGCAAGATCATGCTAACCTGAGCATTTAGCCAAAAACAAAGGAGAGAAACCGGCCACTTGAAGAATCCAAAATGGATTGTGAGTGTCCCATTCTTCCACACATCTTTAATTCTGTATAATTTAAGGACGTTAACTCTTAGTGTTCAATTTAAAGCCAGCATTTCTTTACAAATGTATGGACATTTAAATTTTTTACCATCCAGTTTGTAGAATATGGAGCACTGGTGCAACAAAAACTAATAATGTCGGGCAAAAACTTAATATGTAGGTTGGTCTGTGTTGGCAGTTTTGTAAAATATTTTCTAACAAGACTTTAAAAATCCTACCGTATACATGCTGTCTGTACTTTACACAGCTAGCATTTGTTAAACGAGCCCATTTTTAATTATACACAAAATGACTGCCAACATAGTCAAGCCATAGAATAGCCTATAAACTAATTAGTTTTCCAACATCCTGTCACACAGTCTGGTTTCTCCAAAGTCCACTGAAACTGTGTGAATACATTGCAGAAGTATAATCTGTAGGGGAATAATGCTGTTTAAAGCTTATTCTGGGACAAATCCACTGTTTTTTAAAGCGGTATTTGTCAGATTTTACTGGTGATTCTATCCATGCAGTTTTTATGTCTCATTCAAACTGCAGTTATGGCTCTCTCTCCATTCATTTAGATGAGGAATAACTACCCAGAGGCATTACCAAGACGGATACTGAGTGGCGAGACTTTCCTACAAGTACTTTGATTTAGCTCAAAGCCTACTCCTGTCGACTCACACAGCTCCTTGCACGGCTGTAGACTCCAAGTCTTGCTCGGCTGTAGGACGAATTGAGGGACGAAATGTGACAGTGTACCGGAGAAGCACGCAGTGGAGGAAAGTGCTTAAAATGTTTTCCTCACTTTTCAGATATTTGATGCTAAATAAAGCGCTGCTATGAAGTTACCAAATGAACTCAGGCCCATGGAGGGGCAGTAAAATATATCAAGATGACTCTTTTATTATTAGGCCATCTGCTACAATGATGTATATGTGCTTGGGAATAAATAGCAAATTACATTATTGAGGAACCAGTCCTTTGACCTTTTCGTTTATAACACTGAAGATGAAGTTCCGCTTTAGACAACTGCAGGTAAAAATAGTCGCAGTAGGTAGATGCTGGAATTTATTACTGTTTATGTGACCTCTTTGTATGGATGTCGCACAGTTCAGGTGATGAGGTAATGCGTTGGATTAGAGGTCTGACAGCCAGCAGCAGTTGGTGCACTGGGAGACTAATATTACTTTACCTTGCAATCATTTGCAGCCTTAGAGGCATCCTGATTTACATAAAATCATTCATCAGCCACCGTGTTCGGTCATGGTGCACTTTGCGCGCAGTAATCCTCCAAAAGAAGCTTATAAGTGGACAAAGTGAGTCAAAACAAGGTGAGAGAACAGACCTTGGAAGCTGCAGCAACTCCTGCAGTGATACCTCCTCTTTAAAATATAGAAGAATGTGAAGCAGAATAAGAAGTAGGAAGGTGCTAGAAAGTCAGCAGTGTTGGATTGTTGGTGGTAATTCTGATGTCAGGGTCTTGAGGGTTTTACTTGTCAGCATTTTTGCTTTTTTTTTTTTGTCTGCCTAAAAGCCTGCTGCTACTGGTAAGTTTATTGAGGGAAGCAGTGGCAGCTGAGAATTTCAAGGGACTGCACATGCAAGACGGTGTACACGAGTGAATCAGAGACAGAAAGAGAGCAACAGAGGAGGAGACAGCCAGAAGAAAAACGAGGCACCAAAACAATGAAATGCAGCAGCTTCTATTCCACCACTTATTCTCAATGCACTGCTTGAAATATACCCTGTGATGCTGTGACATTATGAACTGCATTAAGCTGCTCTTAATAAGCTGCAGAGTTGCAGCGAGATGAATCACAGTCTGGGGATTTAGTTATATTTGCCATTGGCCATTGTCCACCGCTGTAGCACTGTCCGCTCTTTCGGTGGCTTATCATTCGGCTGCTGATAAAACGACAACTGGTAATTCTTCACACATGACAGCTATTGGACAACAGTATCAAAACAACATCCTGCTTGTGTGATGAGAGAGCTGAGCAGACAGTGGTGCAGGTTTCAGTTCCCTAAAATATTCCCGTTGTCAACAATGATTAGCGTTAATCATTCCGAATGCTGAATGTTGTAAATCACGAACAGACTCGTGATCTCTGCAGTCGTTCTCCAGCATCCCCCTCTTCACTTTGCACTCACTTCACACAGCGCTTCAGGGTCTGTCCCTCGGTGAGATGTTCTGGGAGTTTGTTGCAGCCGGTGCAGAACTTAAAGGTTTCCTCCATCTTCTGGAACATCTCCTTGTAGTTGCGGAATCCTTTAGCCTTTCCCTCAACAGCAGCCCTTATAAGAATCAGACACTCATCATTTGCCAAGTAAGACTCATGTTCTTGGTGGAAGTTAAGACACTGAAGTAACACAGAAAGGAAGTTTTGAAAGTATAGATGAAATCAAGTTATAAAGAGCAAGTGTGTGAAAGTGTAAAAAATGATACCGTATAGAACAGGGGTGCCCAATCCTGGTCCTCGAGAGCCCCTATCCAGCATGTTTTAGATGTTTCCCTCTTCCAACACACCTGATTCAAATGATCAGCTCATCATCAAGCTCTGCAGAAGCCTGATAACAATCCTGATCACGTGAATCAGGTGTGTTGGAAGAGGGAAACATCTAAAACATGCTGGATAGGGGCTCTCGAGGACCAGGATTGGGCACCCCTGGTGTAGAATATCACCTGGTCTCAGTCAAAAAAAAAAGTAACACAAAACAGCACCAGTTTCAACAATGGTGGCTCTCGGGTGATATGAGGATTATTTACCTGTAGTCTCCATAGTCCTTCATGTTGAGCTGGTTGAGAATCACCTTAGAGAGTCCAGGTACGTTGGAGTCCAGAGAGTAGAAGCCAGACTGGTCAGAAAAGACGCTGTCAGTCCTGGGACTACAGGGCTGTGGCAGTGCTGGGGTCTCGGATGCCATGTTGAGACCGTTTTGCTCCGCTAGGAAAAGAATAAAGCTTTAAATAATATGTACCCTTAATTTTATATCAAACACCTACAGTGTCACTGAATGTAGATTGATAGAACCTGAATGATACTGGATTTTGGCCTCAATATTGATTCTAGTGAGTAAGAAATTCTGATATCAAGGTATTGGCTGATATTGTATATATGTATAAAGCACTATACTGAGAAAGGAAATAATGAGGTAATTGTTTATTAACTTTCCTCAAATGTATTTCACAAACTAGTTAAGGACAAATGTTGACTCCGCACCACTGTCTGCTCAGCGGTGACACCTGCTCTGCTACATGTGCTGCGGACGGTGCTGAGACTGTTGTAAATAGTGCCTCTGCCAAACTATGTGATGACACTAAATTACCCAAAGTATGTTTTTTTCCCTCTATTATGTTCTGTAAAAGAAAGTTTCTGTTTTTGTGTATTGACATATACGCCCATTCTAATAAATCAGCCCAATATCAGCCGAGAGTGTCTGCCAGCCGATACGTTCGTCGGGCTCTGCTTAACGCTCCCATAAATCTTCTTATTGTTGATTCCTGTGGTTTAGATTCTCACCTTGCTGCAGTAATTTAAGTGTTACTTCCAGAAAGTACACTTTTGATCAGACCCAACAGTGATGCTGGATGTGGTCGGAGTTAAAAACAGAAACAACAAAATCTAAACCGGATTTTTTTGTTTTGTTTGAATCACAGTAATGTGATATTCCTCACTGACTGCTCCGTATTGTATTGTTATTGTGTTTCTACACTTCACCTCATGATCATGGCAACAAAATATAAAATAATTTACACTTCGATTACTGTCAAGAGTAACAAGATCTTGTAAGGAAGTATGATAAACTGCTTCACAATGTGTTGTGTCTATTAGCAGTGCCAGGGGTAATACATCACTGTCATTGCATTACATTTGTCTGTAATGCGCTAATCAGACAAATTACTGTCCTTAAATCCAGTAATCACATTACAGTTACTAATCAGCTACAGTTACTGATGTTATTGTTATCAAAGCTTACTGCCACTGCAACCCTGACATGCAACTGAGCCTTGTTGACTTAACAAATTTCTGCAACTTCAGGTTGGTTTTCACCGACTTGGTAGTTTTATTTGTGGTCATACTTTATCAAAGAGCATAACAGAAAATTCTTGAGTATATCATCCTTATTATGGCAGCTGATATGTGAGTGTATATAAGGCTTAGCTTTAAATTGTTAACTGGAAATTCGGTGAAATGACATTCCAGCCAATGTTGCATCATAACACTAAAAGAATGTAGGAAGCATCGTAAAAAAAAAAATTTTGTACAGCGAGTTAATGAGTATGTAATGTAGCAGTAATGCCTTACTTGCGAAAAGCCTAACGAGTAATGCGTAATACACAAGTGGCAGCCTCTGGTGCAGAAGTGGCAGAAACTGCATTTCCTCCAATGGCCACTCGAGGCCGACTGTAAAAGCTAGTCAGTCCCCATAGACCACCGTGTTAAAGTGTCCAACTTTACAGCAGAAAATAAACATGTTTACAGCCTGGTACACAAGCAGCTTTGGTCTCTGTAGCTAATTTCCCCTCTTGTGACATATGTCTGAGGGATGAATTTTTACATCACTCACTCGTTTCCATTGCATTAAGCCCTTAAGTTGTGCATATTTTGGCTGAGAAGCGCTGCTCTGAGTGACAGGTGGGTGCTGTGACAGGACAGTCCATGGCCTGCCTCAGCTTCACTCACACTCCCTTCTCTTTGCTCATTTTTGGATTAGGTGGGAGTTAAGAGAAGTCAAGCACTGCCAAGATGCTGACAGCCGGAGCCACCGCATTACTTTTTTTTTTTTTTTGAATAACGAGCCCGACACTGCTGATAAGCCATTAAATCCACGGATCTGTCACTCAAACTGCACCTGGATTGTGTTTCATTATTTCACCGGTACCTGATTCAAAACAGCCCCATCAACATCGTCCCCGACTTTGGCTCCTAAAAACACCAAATCTTTTGGTTTTGCAATCTCTGTGCTTGCTGACAGATACAGAGCAGAGTCAGTGGGACGGGAGGGGAAGGGATAAGAACCCTCCCCATCAGATCAGACTGACACATGAGAAGAAGCAGGAATGGTACTGTGGAAGGAGAGACGGTTCTAAGCCTCAGTTATTTTGTACTGTGCACCCAACAACACACTGTGGAGATGTTCAGATGACTCCGTTCGGGCTTTGAAATTCTACGCTTGACCCACAAAAGCCATTTCAGAACTGATGTTTGCGCTTTAACACACAGCCAGACACGAATACACACAGTAGGCTTCTCCCTGCCATCAAATAGGAATAGGATGTGAGATTTTCACCGAGCCGAAGCTGCGCAGATTCCTTCCTATTATACATTGTGTTAATCTCAAGGCGGACCAAGGTATCTTTCCTCGACATGTCTGAAATAGCGCGAGATAGAAAACTGAAGAGCTGGACTGTCTTTGTTGCTTTAAAATACGCCCTCTCTCCCACACAAACACTCCAGGCTGATGGCCTTGATGACAGAAACCCTCATGACAAGAGGATCCACGCAAATCTCAGACAAGCCGAGGCTCCATTAGGCATGTTCTTGGAGGTGCGTCATTGTGTCTCTGCCCTTGATGGAAATCCTCCGTCCCCACAACCCGTGCTCCACCTCACCCCACCCACCCGCCCACCCACCCACTCTGAGCACATCACATGATTTATTCACTTGGCCACACATGAGGATAAGTAAGAGGAGATAGAAATGTGATCATCTGGTGGTGGCCCGCACGTCCCTGCGGCGCACATGCCTCCTTTAGCCTTTCTAGATTTTATTGGATGCCTAAGTTGCGGACTAAAGTGATGTAAGTGCCTGTAACTCTCACACCCCTTCATCATAATCGAACATATCTACCTTTCTTTATAGTATAACTGAATGTCTCCTGACCTTGACAACATTCCAACTCTACTCTAAAGAACAGCACAGTAAATGTTTCGCTCTATACTCACAACGCTCCTCGTTTCACCGTTACATTAAAAAAAAAAAAAAAAGTTTTCTTCCACTTTGAGGAACTCTGTATCTTTTCAATTTTATACAGTGATGCTAGGGAGTAATTTAGTCTTATCATGTCTGCAGACTAAATTAAAAGGCTTATATCTAATTAGTTATTTCATATCTACAGAGCACCAGGGAAGCACAGGGTTGGAAAATGAACAGATTTCCCATGAGAGGGCAGGTTTTCACTTTTCTCTTCACACATATCTGACCACGGTTGGGTTTTTTAAGATCCTGAGCCCTTCCTCTGAGTAGCTAGTCCCTGCATTATCACATTTTCACCCCGCCTTGCAATGCACAACTAAGCAGAAGATGCCTGGAGTACATCACAGAGAGATGTTTTAGTAGTCGTACCTGTGGTTCCAGATGAGGAGGTTGCCATCTAGACGAGTTGTCTTGGATTTTGGTGGTGGATAAAAAGTAAGAAAATGATTGACAGCTCCTTATGCTGGGTGTCCCACACCTGATGGAGCCTCCCTCGTGTCTCTTGCTGGAGTCTGGGAAAGTTACCCCAGCAGAGAGAAGGGTGGAATGGGGAGTATGCAGTGCTCCTGTCGTCTGAGGTTAGCAGGGGGGAGGCTGCTGAGTGGGAGTGGGAGCAGGATGGGTTAGGGAGGAGGGGTTTGCCTTGGAGGAAGGTAAGAGCCAAAGAAAGGAGGAGGGAGGGACATTTTTAGAAAAAGAAGGGAGGGGTTGGAGTGGCAAGGGGAAGTAGATGGAGGTTTTGGAGAGAAGTGAACCTGAATTAGCAACTTGGGGGAGAAAGGGAGGTCCAGAGATCTGCAGACAAAACATTGAAAGCACCTGCTTAAAAGGCCTCCCTCATGCTGCCATAACAGAACTCTGGGGATGTCCTGTGGTGTTTAGCAATAGAATGTCGGCAGCGGTTCCTTTGGGTCACTGTGTAGGGCCTCCATGGATCAGGCTTGTTTTGTCTCTATGGATTGGGCTCTGGAGAGTTTCGAGCTCGGGTCAATGCCTTGAGCTCTTTGTTGTGTTCCTCGAGCAGTTCCTGGACGATTTCTCAGGACGGCAGGGTGTCGTGTTCTGCTGAATGAGGCCGCGCACGAGCTGTTGCCAAAGAGGTGTTGCTCGGTCTGCAACTCAATGTCTCATCAGCATGGATGCCAGGATCGAAGGTTTCCCAGCAGATCATCGTATCAAAACAAGACGATCAGCGTCATTCAGTTCTCCCGTCAGTGGTTTTAATGTTGTGGCTGAGCAGTGTGTGTACATATCAGAGAAACGCTCTGAAAGATTTTCTGCAAACACGCACTCAGCGAGGAAGTGGGAGTCCCGAGATGAGAGGAGGCACATCACAGGCCAGGAAATGAAGAGCCAAGAGGAATCAGTGATAACAAACACATCAGAAAGCAAATCTGTGGAATCAATAAAAATGCAGTAAACAAGCATATGTATCTGTGCAAAACAAACTTGATATGTAAATATATGATCCTTTCATAAGTATGTGTTTTTCCTCCAAAATATTTGCAGCTGCAAGAGGAAAGAACATTTAAACTCTTCGCTGAAAGTTGCTGCTTCTGGGTGCTTGTCAGGTCATTACTGAGTCACAAAAACCTCTTTGTTGTTCTTTAAAGAATGAAAATTAAACCTGTTTTTAATAATGACCAACTCTAATGTTTAATTTAAAAAAATTTATTTGGTCCATTGGAACCTGAGATTGAAAATTAAACATACATGTTTGTACACATATACTCACACCCCCCCAAAAAAGATCCATAAAATATATATCACATTCGTCAGAGTTAATTTTTTTCAGCATTAGGTTACTTTTTTTGTTTGTTTCTACTATCATACTTTCATTTTTTATTTTTTTTTACAAGTTTAAAAGGGTCAGTTGAATTTTTTTTTAAATTTCTTTTTTTTGTTTTTTAAATATTTCGTGTGTCTTAACTTTGCAGTCTGTACAATTTACAAGGAGGGAACTGGACACAGGAGAGGAGAAAAAGGCGTTTACGTTGGCTTGTCTGTCAATGACCACTTCTTCTCTGGCTGTTGTCTATTCAGCAGCAGGGGGCGCCCCTAATGCACAGAAGAGCCACCAACAGGACTTAACAGAAGAGCAGTGGGTTCATAGGACACCAGCAAGAGCCAAAAATGACGATTATGACAACAACAACAAAAAAAAGCACATAGTATAAAACAACAACAACAACAACAAAAAAGAATCTCATGTAAATGTAAAGTGATCCAGCAGTGATGCTAAATTTTGAGGTGCCTTTGTCTTTGCAGGTGTTTCAGTGCAGGTTCATTTCTGGTCAAGCTAGTTCCCTCTGGGCTCAAAGTAAAGCCGCAAATGATCACATTCCTTTATCTGTCATTCATCAGCTCAGTATTCAACAGTATTCATTAGAAAATAGGCCTGCAAATCACTTACACAAATAAATTAGACACTGAATTCACAGCTCCTCGGCTGTGACCACGCACACACTCACACAGGGCAGACACACGTCGCAAAGTGGTCATTACACAGGATGCTTCTTTGGGAAAACATATTTACAGTCGCTTCAGGTTTCATTCAAGAAACATTACATTGCTGTAGAAGCTTTAAAAAAATGTCCTGCAGATGTCATGAAGTACAGCCTACCGCCGCTGGTTGTGTAGAAGACTGCAGTATGCTGACAATAGAAGGGACAACGCTGTGAGTGGATTACTGTTTCAACAATGAACTTGACACAAAAACGTTGCTTTTGTTCTACTAAACGATCGCTAATTGTGTGAATGCTGCAAGGATTTTTCTGATCAGTTTTCAAGTGTTTTCCCCCCGTTTCACTACATATTAATAAGACGTCAACTTTTACTTGAGAGAAGTCTCCCACTCCGTTCTGTCACCGTAGTACCGCATTAATCTTTCCCCTCTCTCTCTGATGAAACATCTATGTTGCCATGGAGAGGACTGAAAGATCCTCAGTGAATCAGGAGTAATGGCTTTGACACTGGAGAAATGGGAAAGAACAGGTGGGTGGGGCCCCAAACAAGGCCCTACATGAAACAGCTATATCCGAACCATCCTGTGAAACAGCGCAGATG
The DNA here is from genome assembly GCF_000690725.1 of Stegastes partitus. Lineage (NCBI taxonomy): Eukaryota > Metazoa > Chordata > Actinopteri > Pomacentridae > Stegastes > Stegastes partitus. The sequence continues at coordinate 106,289 of NW_007579357.1, read as the reverse complement.
AAACTGGAACAGAACTAAACTATTTTCTGTGTCACAGCATGTCTCAGGGGTCTCCTCTGTCTCCTGTTATGTGTGCACGGAGTCTGACAAAACGGTAATTTGTTGTTTCCCGAGGACTCGTGTTGCTGCTAACATGCTGTCAGTGTATTCTTCTGGGAGGACGGCCCAAACACTCACGCTACACCCAAGTAAACAAAAGTGGTCCCTGACCTCCCAAAGTAAACTCAGCGGCTCCTCTTAAGAGCTCCCCTATGGCAAACAGCCACTAGTACTCCCCAACATGTAAATCCAGATACAAGTGTGAGAAACAGATACTAATTGATCTTCAGTACCAAAAAAGATAGACACAAATTGTGGGGCGTTACGAACCAAGACACAGCGAGATGTAGCATCTACAAGTGGGAGTTGCTCCCCAAGTATTAATTTGTGTGTAAACTGACTTTTGAAGTGGACAGAAAAAGCCAGTGTGCCTGAGGGGTCAACTATAAAGTTGCTCATGTAATGCCTCGCCTCCAGCATTTACACCCCAAACTGAGACTGAGTGAGAACGAACCAAAGCACATACGAGAAAGGAGCTCGCTGGTTGTTTCTCTGCAGGGAAAAAGTAAAAATTGCATGTTAGTCTATCTAAGCTTTAAAGTGGGATTTATGTCTCAGTTTTTCACCAGATAAAACCTTCCAACCACAACACTACTCTCCACAGGGCAGGAAAATGTGGCACCTCTTACACCAGGAACACACAGAGAAAACAGAGAAAGATGCTGTACCAGCTGTCTGGCCTCCGTACACCCGCCACAACATCAGCTTGAGGTTTCACTTGAATTCAACTTGCTGTATAAATCATAGGTTTGGTCCTGAGCTAGAGAGCGTGCTAGACAGCACTGTGGGGTGATGACGTCGAGCAGGGACAGACAGTACTGTATGGATGATGGCTTATTCTGCAACCTCAAAAACACAAATATGGACGAGACGGCAATATGAGTTGTGTATAAAACAAGTAAGACTTATATGGACAAGTATATGTTGTCAAAAAAAAAGAACAAACATGTATTACTATGAGTAAAATGAGTTGGGTTTGGCTCATAAAGTACCGTACTGAGGATGGGTGCGATAAACTCCCCCAGAAGTGTTCTGTTTTGTTAGCTGTCTTTGTGGACGACATAGAGAGTAGGGGAAGTGTCTGATCGGCTCGTAGGCTGTGGGCCGGTGCATGGCTCAGTAGTTTCAGCACTCCACCCTGCCTTTTTTTTGAAGCTCACTGAAAGCAGGGTTGTCTCCGAGCATATGAAACTGAGGGCTGACATCTGTTTCACATACAGCGCTTACTACCAGCTACCAGAAACATCCAGAGTTTAAAGTATTACGATCTGGATCTTCTCAGGTGCCTGGGTGAATTATCGTTTTGTGTCCAGGTCACTTCACGTGGCTCGCTTCCCTCATTTCATCCTGACATGGCACATCCACGAGGCAAGGGACAGGGCGCTTGTGGGCCGGATGAAAACTTCCGCATTTATGGAGCATTTGAAGGGGAGCAAACGCTGCTCATTTATGCTCTACATTCATGTGTGCATCCAAACAGACACACAAAACACATCTTCCTCTACGTTTTAGGGCTCCACACACATCTTGCGTACCCTTGCCTGATTTTCCAGTGGTCTGACAGTTCATTAGATTAGAGTCTGTGTGTGGGATAAGGAGGGCGGTGGTCATAGCGGCCTGGGCCGGTGCAGGCCGTCAATGTCTGGGGTGAGCTGGGGGCTGTGGGTGGCCTTGGTGGGGGTCCAGTCCCCCAGGGAGGCCTGGGCGGCCTTGCGGTGAGCCAGGCGATGGGTGATGGAGAAGCCGGCGTTTCCCTCCAGCTGAGAAAGCACCACCAGCACCTGCCTGCAGGGGGAGACAGAGAGCATTAAGAAAACATTGAGGCGCAAAGGGAAGTCTCCAGTTAGAGGCCTTTCTGGCTTCTGTCAGGGCAGATCAAGCACAAGGTGGGTGTTCTGAATACAAAGTATGTCTCACTTGTGCATTGTGTATGAAGCAGTGAAGTGTACAGAAGCAGCTGAATTTTACATTTTACTTTGTAAAAAAAAGCAACTTTCCCCAGCATTAAGATTTTCCTGGGACAGCAAATCTATACAATTATAACTCAGAATAATACATTTATAGAGAACATAACGAAACAATAAAACATAGTGGCACTCATCTCATTTCAGATAAAGAGCTGCTAAATAAATGCCTAGCACAGTGTTCATTAAATGAACCTGGCACAGGAGACAGGTTCATAGCTGCTGATGGACTCGAGTACCATAATCTTTACAACCCAACCTGGATTTCTAGAAATATTGGAACTTTTTTCTTGTATCATAGAACTGCTCCGAGAAGGTAAAGCTAGGATTGAAAGACGATTAGAAGATTTATTTTGAAGACTAAATTAGGTCATAGGGTGACATACAGCGATCTGCCACAACATTAAAACCAGCAACAGATCTTTTCAGTCCTGTTGGCAGCAAGGTTTTTTTTTCAATCACGCCATTTGATTGAGATCTGGGAAATCAGGTAGGTAGTACATGTCAAAGTAACATCCACATGAATGCAAGGCCAAAGGGAATTACAGTGCCTTGGCTGTGCAGCTTTTTCCCCCCCACAGTGCATCCTGCTGCCATCACCTCCCCAGGTAAATGACGCACACGCACCCAGTCATCCACATGTTCTAAAAGAAACTGTGATTCATCAAACTAGGCCACCTATTTTCATAGTTCCACTGTCTACCTCTAACACTCGTGTGCCCATTGTAGGCGCTTTCAACGACGGACAGGGGTCAGTATGCCTGTGAAGCCCCATACGCACCAAGTTGTTCAGCACTGTGTTCTGACACCTTTCTGTCACAGCCAGCATGAAGGTTTTGAGCAGTTTGTGCCACGGGAGCTGTTCTGTTGGATTGGAGCACGCAGGCCAACCTTTGCTTCCCACATGCATCAGTTAGCCTTGGGTCCCCGTGACCCTGTTGCCGGTTCACTGGTTGTCCTTTCTTGGACCACTTTTGGTTGCTACTAACCCCTGCATACCAGGAACAGCCTACAGGACCTGCTATTTCGGAGATGCTCTGACGTCAAACCATCACAATTTGGCCCTTGTCAAAGTCACTCAGATCTTTACACGTTCACATTTTCCCTCCTTCCAACACATCAGCCACGAGAAGTGACTGTTTACTTGATGTCTAGCATATCTCTGCACTTGACAGGTGCCATTTTGGCGACATAATCAATGTTAGTCACTTCAGTTGTCAGCGGTTTTAATGTTGTGGATACTTGGTGTATTGTGAAGCTTGTTGCCTCTAATGGTGTTATTCAAACCATGAATAGAAATAGAAGATGATCTTCTGAATACTTAGCTGCTAAGTGCTTTCACCTATGAACTGGTATAATCGCAAGTAAGAAAAATATCAGAAGAAAAGGACCACGGTATCACAGTGCTAAATGTTGGTATCACAGTGCTAAATGTTGTTATCAAGCAAAGTGGCATAATGCTCTTGTTAGATGGAGAAAATGGCAATAAAAGACATGGCCCTCATGCATGGTGACTTTTTACAGTTTCCCATTATGTGGGCCATAACTCTGGGGTGATAAGGTCCTAAATTTACATTAATGTGAGCGGTTATGTGACGTCCAAAGAAGCTAAATTCAGGGAAACCTAATGATGTGTGAACTGCTACACCATGCTTGATTTTGCAAGTGTGTATCTGCCTACAATAGAGCGAAGAGGACGACGGGGACCAATAGAAGACAAAGGCAGCCATTAACTGTGGTGAGACCAGCCTGAGGTAGATTATTAAGAAATACAGAGCGCTAATCCTGTGGGATCGCTGGTGTTTATAGAAGTGTGTATGTGCGCTGGATGTTAGCTGCACCTGCACCAAATGTTCTCAGAGCATTTAATCTCTTCTCTTGTTATCTTTTTCGGGTTACTATCGCAGCTAAAAATAAAGAGAGACTCTGGTGTGTGTACCTGTGTAAAGGCGGTACGCTGTCGATGGTCTTGAGGCTGCCGCGCGTGGACACCACGTTGAAGCTGTCTGTGCAGTCGCAGGAGACGTGGAGGTAGTACTTGGGGTGGCGGTTTTCCACCACCACGATGAGCCCTGCCCAGCCGTGGGTCAGGTAGTAGCATGTCATGCCCTCACGGCCCTGACGGAACAGACAGAACAAGGAAACAAAGACGTGTGAGTAGAAGCAGGACACATTCTCAGGTTTAGAATTTGTGTACAAACCTCAGATACCCACCATGTGTCCCAAGCTCAGGCAAGAGACATTTAATCAGCATAAGCATAACTGAAGAAGTGTTCCTACACATCTTGTGGTTTTACAGCATTCTTATGTATTGAAGCTACTGTTTGCAGTGAAGCTTCACTGGTACCTGAAATATTGTGCTTACTACTATGTAGTTACAATGAAACGGTACAGCGCCACTTGGGATGAGCAATACAGCTAAAAAATGTATCACAATGGAATGTTTCATTTCAGTCAATACTGATAAATACTGGGTTGCCTGCTCAACCTGTTGAGACATAATATTTCTATCATAAATAAGAGGGATAAAATAAAAGAAATAAAACTCCTGATAAATACAGTTGTGACTCAATAATCTGATCCTTAACAATCCAAAAACCTTGCTATCCAACAGGTTTTTAGGAAAAACAAATGTAACCCATTAAAAATAGCCCTAACATACCGACAGCCTTGGATTCCGTCTCCGACATGACATTTTATGTCACAAATAAGGATAACGGCGTATTATCTGACTTAACAATCCGACTGATTGGATATGTTAGACTGCAGGGCTCAATGCTCAATTCAGATTTTTTTGTGAAATCTGTTTTTTTGTTTTTGCGATTTTGTTCACATTTCCAATGAAATTGTATGTGATCTGCTGTGTGAACTTCATACGACCCAACAGTGTCCCGCATGTGCAGAAGAGGACACAACGACGTCAAGCGCAGTGAGCGTGCTCAGTGTTTATGGAAGTAAACACGGATGGTGGCGGCGGTGGCGGGGGAGTGGCACTGCCGTTGCTAATGGTAGAGACAGAACTGTGACGGTTATCCTAAACTAGCATCAGCAGCCTTATACTGCCTATGCGTTCCGGCCACTTCCACCCAGCCCCACTAGTAATTATAACAACTATGAACACTGAATATTAACAACAAATGACCCTTCAAGCATCAAGCCCTCCTTGTATCTCGACCTCCGTCTTGACAAGCCGACAGCCTTGGTATCCGACATAAAATAAGGTTTGACATTTAGTGTCGGATTATTGAGTCACGACTGTACTGCTCACTTTTATTTGCTGATTTAATAATAAAGATCAGGAAAAAAAATGCCCCAATCTAAATGTAACCACTTTACTTTGAATTTACCCACATTACTCTGTTTATTAGGCTAAACAGGTAAAGTTTTAATTGTAACACAATGTTCACAGCAAGTTAACGCACAAATAAATACATTTAAGCCACAAGAAGAGTGATGGAGGGCCGTTATCAATGTACATGACATGCTGTTGTGAGCCAGGGAGGGACACACTTGGAGTTCTTCATTTAACTGAACGTTGCATTTTTGTTATGTGCTTTCACTGAATGTGCTGAAGTGAAACTATCAAACATTGTGTGAAATAATTCTCTTATTGTTATCTAAAAAGTGTCTATTGCAGCTACATCTTGCCACTGTGTTATCGCTCAGGCCTAGTCACGAGAAGCAGTTTTTTATTAGTGTTAAAATGCCTTAAAGACAGCAATCTGCATCCAGAATAACAACTCTCCATCTCTCTAACAGTGGCTGCTGATCTCTCTTTTAGGGATGGCAATTGTAATAAAGCAAATTCAAGCGCAGATAAACTGCTTCAACTGCTGTCATTTCACGTCTAATTGCCCAGGAACACCATCCAGCGTCTAAAACGTATCTGTCAGCAACACATGAACGTGCTCGTATCATAAAGTTTTGTTTCCACGACTCAAGACGGTTCAAATTGTTTTATTAATAACCAAAAATCTTTATTTAACCATACTGTCAACACATTGCTGTTTGTACAGTGGCTGCTGACTGCTCAGCCCACCTTTTGTGAGCGGTGAATTCCAGGAGAGCTGAATGATTTAGCAAAGATAATCTCAAGTGTTTAAAAAGCTCTGTCATCCTCTAAAATACGAGCCAATGTGACAGCCCTTTCAGGAAAGCGTAGTTCAGAAGAGCCAGAATAATTTGTTTCCTCGGGTTTGAATGGCTGCGTGTGTGTGTGTGTGTGTGTGCAAGAGTTGATGTGCTCATCGCTGAACGTGTAAAGGCAGAACAGGATTCAGGACTCTGCTCAGGAAATCTAAAGTGTTATCTCAAAGTGGCTTACAGAGTTGCAAGGATTCCCCGGCTTCATTAGCATACACAGTCCAGGCCGTAAGTATTTTGACACTTATACATATTTCATTTTTTTTTTTTGTTCTTTAAGCTCCGTGCTTCAGCACATTCGATTTGAAATATAGCAAGTCTCAGCTTTACTTTGAATAGCTTTACATTCATAGAGAGAGTGGAAGATAGATCCCTTTTATCACATAGTGCAAGGGTTCAAAAGTAATGGGACACCTGGCTACTAAATGTGTCTTGAGTAGCTGTGTTTCATTCCAATGTTAGCTTGCCTACAAAAGCATGCTCGCTCTAAAAGCTCATGCATTTAGAGTTAATTAAGAGTTGCAATTTAGACTGAGGGGGAATTGTTTGTCAATATGAGGAGTAAAGAGGTGACTGTGCAAGTGAAGACAATAATAATGAGGCTCAAAAACCAAAAATCTATCAGGGACTTAGCTGTCTTTTGAAAAATCAAGTGTGCACAGAAGAACTTCAAAAAGACAAATGATCTGGTGGACCTACCGACACAGCCATGTGGAAAATCCCCTTATTATTGCTCAGCAAGTTAAGATAGCTCTCGGTAATGTTGGGGGTCTTGTTCATTTATTTATTTTTTATAAAAGGAAGAGTTGAGAAAACAAAGTTTTACAGAATTGCGAAACAAAAATCAACTGTTATCAAAGTGGTGGACAGAGGAGAGTGCAGGGAAGAGAGGGCAAAGCTCATGACCTTGTCTGTCAAACATGCTTTTGTTGTGTCTTGGGCGGCACGGCTCACAGTGGAACACTGACGATTTCACTGCTAATGGAAGCAGCAGGATGGATGCAGAGCTATGCAGCAGCATTCAGCCAAACGCATAAAAACTCACTGGAGGACATTTCATTACAGAGTAAGGCTACAATTCTAAACATGCGGCAAAAGCAACCAAAGAAATCTGAAAGGTGAAGAGAGGTGGAATATTTCTAACTGAGTCACCCACTTAATTTCAGTTTGAATAAGCGTTCATTCCGCTGGCTGAAGAGCAGACGAAAGGGGCAGAGACCCTACGAAATGCAAACGGTGGCTGCAATGAAGGCCTGGAAGAGCATCACCACAGAAAGAAAGAGTCCAGACAGTAACTAACTGCTAAGGTTTCTCTACATAATCTTATATACGATGATTTTGTTTGTTCTAATATGTCCGCCCAGTTTCTTTGGAACCCGTAATTATTGGACACTAAATCTATAACTACCACAGTTTTTTTTCTATGTTGATGTAAACCCATTCAAATTGAAGGTGAGACTTGACACTTTTTTGCAATATCCATTACCTTGCTTCAAATTGAATGTGCTGAAGCACAGAGCCTGAAGAGCTGGACTGTAATATTATATTGAAGGATGATGAATGTGTGTGTGTGTGTGTGTGTGTGTGCGTGCGTGCGTGCGTGCGTGCGTGTGTGTGTGTGTGTGTGTGGGTGGGTGTAGGTGCCAGACAGGGAGATGGGAGGACAGAGAAAGTCAAAGCTACTTAACTACATAGTTAGGTGTAGATATTTAACAAACCTATGGGCTGTGTTATTGCAACTTTACTTGTTCTCCTGTTCTGGAGTGAGCGTGTCTCACCTCGTGTCTTTCGCCTTTGTTTTCCGTGAGCAGAATGATAGCGTCTGCCAGAGTGGTGGCAGTCGCTTCCACCTGCTCCACCATCACCTGTCGAGAGCTGTAGATGGCCAGGATGTAACCAGGGAAGTCCTGGCTGGGCCGCCGCGCTGCTCCGCTGGTGGGGCTTGAGACTAGACAGACAGCAGAATAATTGATTTGATTAATTACAGCAAAAACTATCATCTAGTTTAACTAAATGGTTCTGTTATCATTACCGTAATTTCCAGACTATAAGCCGCTACTTTTTTCACACACTTTGAACACTGCGGCTTAAACAACGATGAGGCTAATTTAAGGATTTTTACGAGTTTTACGAATTCGCCTCGAGACGAAAGTGACATTGAGAGCGTCAACTAAAGAGAGACTGAGGAAGTAATTCTGAGGCTGTTCAATTCTGACACTGAAGAAGACGACTTGAGTGGTTTTAGTGCGCAGGAGTAAGATGAAGATAGCGATCGATGACTTTTCTTGGTAGGCTGCTGTATTTTTTATTTCTTTAACCAGCCATTCGGAAAAAAAGCATTTACGGTACAGATTTGTGTACGTTACCGGTATGTATTCAATTAAAAGTTCAAAAAATCTTTCTGTGTGACATCTTTCTGCGTGAATATCTCATGTTACAACGTGGACACCTGCAGCTTATAGACAAGTGTGGCCTATATATGTACACATTTGTTGTTCTTTTTAAAGTTAGTGGGTGCAGCTTATATTCAGGTGCGCTCAATAGTCTGAAAATTACGGTAATTAAGAGATAAACCTCCACTTGTGGCCGTTGCATCTGTACACCTACTGGGCGTGGGCGGACCTCCTGTCCCGCTGACATTCATCTGCCAGTGGTTGAAGGCGCAGCAGACAACGGCGTACTCCCCCGGCTCCAGCATGACATCACAGCCGACGAATTTCTTCACGGCTCGCTTGCTGTGGGCCAGTAGACGGCCCAGAGTCAGCTTGTTGCCGCTACCGAAGGAGGCGCGGAACACCATGATGCACAGGTCCAGCAGGTGACTGTCGGCTGTGTCTGAGCGCCTGGAGGGGGAAAGAACCGAGAAAAATAACATAAGAGGGGTGAAAAGAGAAAAAGAAGGGGTGTATCAGGGCTGAAAAACACTGTGGTATTTACCTGCTTCCTTCCTGGAACAGAGCAAACTCCAGTGCCGTCCTCTCCAGCACCGTGAGGGCTGTGACTGTGACCGGCCCGTTGGCTTTGCTGGGGAAGCAGCCTTGTAGCCTCACCTCCTGCCAGTCTGAGTGGATCTTACAGATATCCACCGAGTCAAAGTACCTGCGGGAAGGGAGAAAAAAGTAAGCACCGAGAGCCTTGTTTAGTCTACATGTGGCACTGACAGCCTAAGTTCTTCTGAGACACAAGCAGTGCGACCAGCTGATCTCCCCCCTGTCATGAGCGAAAGTCTATTTGTATGCATCACAAGCAAGTCTTTAACATTAGCATAGCCTCTGAGGGTGCTGCTGTACAAACACAATTTACCTTGCTAACATATGAGACCTCTTCCTTCAAAGACAGCACCCTCGAGAGACGTTTCTCTTCCTCACTTTCAATCTGTTTTTCATTGTTTCATCACTTCCTAACCTCGCTCTGACAACTGTCTTACATCGCACTTTTGTCTTCTTGACAATCGGAAAGAAGGGGAGAGAAAGAAAAGGAAGGAATGCTGAAGTTTCACAGATAGTTCAGGATCACAACAGCCAAATACGTGTGGTGATGACACCCCTTGTTTCTTAGTGTTTGCCTTTTTTGTTTCTTTGTGTTCTATTTGTGTCTTGCGTATCGATAATCAAAATCTGTTCTGATTGTCCACTTGATCAGTTGATTTAAAGCCCTTATTTGTCCAACAAGCTGCCCACTTTTTCTTTATCCAGTCCGGAGGGACACAGGCTGTAGGTTTGTCATATAGTACAAAGCTGAGAGATTATTTGTCTGTCAGAGAAAACAATAAACAGGCAGAAGACAGATGGGATTCTCGCCTGGGTTGAATGCATTTTTCACGTTTGAGGTGTTCAGGGAGACGACAACGCTGGACTTATTGCAACTCTTATTTTGTTATAGAGGAGGGACATTAATAACACACAAACACATGTAGTGCACACTTAATTTATCTGTACCAGCCTGGCGGACCTCCACAGATCAGATTATTTGCTGACATTAACAAAGAAGCTTTTATAGACAAGTACAGTCTTGTCCATGAGTTCATTTTTCATGAGCTGCTTTTGGTGGGAGTCGGGTGTTATAGTCGAACTTTTATATTAGATTCTTTGCTTTTGATTGATTTTAGGGCTATAATTTAGTTTATTTTTTATTTTAGCTTCAGCTGCGTGTTTAGAAAAGTTGCAAGCAACAACTCTCCATTTTGTTTCAGATTGACTTTCAGTTTTGTTTTTAATCACACCGCTACAGGCAACAGCGTTTTCTGACATGCACAAGGTCGCCGGGCTGAGGAAATTGACATTTTATGAAAAGAAGGGATATTCAATCACACGTAAGCACACACAGGAGAACAGCTAGGAAACACTAGTCAATACTTGTTTTTGACTGAATGACAGGATTAATCTAATATGACAAAACACAGAAAGCCATGACAAGAATAAGCTTCTGCCTGCCAAATCCCTGGCAACCAGAGCAACCACAAAAAAAAAAAAAAATTCCATAATAACACCATAGTGTGGAAACCAGTGTATGCTGCGCTTGTCAGCAAAACAACAAAAACACTGTCACTCAATGCGGTGTCAATACCAGATGGTCAGAAAACATCTACACAAGCATGAGATTATTAAACCAGCCATCATATTTAGCACATTACGCGTGTCCATCACAGCACAATTAAAAGGATATTTTGAGTTATTTCACCTGCGCTCAGATAACAAAAGAGTCGACAATTCTAAACAGCTGGCGTTGGGTAAATCTTTCATGGGATAAATCCTCACAGGAAGTCATGCATTTTACATTTCTTCCAGTGGTGGGATTGGAATAAACACAAGCGGTGGGTAAGTAAGAAAAACACAGAAGTAATCTCAGCAAAAACAGAGGCAAAGACAACTTGTGCTGACACAATGCATCCTGGTTACAAGTGGAGACGCTGCCATTACTTCTGATTGCCAGTAGGGGGCAAAAGGGGTTAACTGGGAAAGAGTGAGGGTGAGCACACCATCAGCCACAGCACTAAAACCACTGATATGATAAGTAAATGGCACTTATGCAATGCTCTGCTGGGAAATCTTTGGTCTTGGCAATCAGGTGGATGTTACTGTGACATGTATCGCACGCCTTAAGGACGACGTGTCACTGCAAAAACTGCTTAGCAACAACTCAAGGTACATGACAAAGAACCATTTATCCAGCCTCCAAACTACCTAGACACCATTCTCATTGAACATCCGTGGGAAAAAAGCCCGATCCGCGAGACCCCTTCTCCACAACACACAGGATCCAAGTAATCTGCTGCCAAACACCACAGGACACCCCAAATGGTCCTGTGCTCACGGCCCAACCATTCAGAGCTGTTTTGGCAGCACAAGGTGGACCTATACAATATCAGGCAGGTGGTTTTAATGTCGTGACTGATCGTGTGAGTTACATCACTGAGTTAACCCCTTATACCGCCAAGGTGGATTACAGCTTGACATTCTGATGCGCTCCACCAGGCAAAAATGGTTTCAGACAGATGCACTACAAATGAGTTTCTATTGCTATAGATGGTTCTTATGTTGTATAAATATGATCATTACTTTATAAAGTCAGTGTACTCCATCCAGAAGACGCCCTCGCTGCTGCCATGAGCCATCAGTTCATGACGGAGGTGCTGAGGCCAGTCCGTCCACTCGTCCGACCAGCTGCCGTTCCACGAGAAGCGACCCCACGGGTTACGCAGCCGCAGCAACCTGCAGCGGAGTGACAGGTAGGGAGGACGATAACAGACAGACAGGGAGAGACAAATACAGGAGCCAGTTAAAGTGACGCCAGCTTTCAGTCAACGCAGCATCCCTATCTCCGCGGACCCGTATTACTCTCTTTATGGATGATTGCCTACATTTTAACAACCCATTTCATTTTACGGCCTCCTCCATACAGGGAAAAACTTAGGAGACATAATGGAAAACCATATTAAAGAGAGTCCTCACTTTCTAAAAAAAAAAAAAAAAAGCAAGTGGATCGCTGTTTCCAAACTGCTTTTCATCTCCTCGAGCTACTAGGAGCAGGACTCCAACTCATTTTTGATCAATCGTCTTCCACTCCGATTGCTTTATGGCAGTAAATTACAGTGGCGGTGTGTGTGGCTCTTGAGCAAATTACGTCTGGGATTTTTGGCGATTCTCAACTTGTTTTTTCAACAGTGATACGGAAGAAGGCGCCACTGTGTGAACTCACAATGTTACCTCAATCACAGTGATCAAACTGAACTTCTGCCCAATTGCTCTCAGTAGCCATTAGCCCATTTACCCATGAGGCATTGGGAAAGTACTATCACAAAGAAAGCATCTGTTCAAGTACTTTTCCTAAACTGAGGATATATATTCTTTAACCTCTATAATATAAAACATATAGATTTAACCCTTTATGGGGCAGGGAAACATGTATGGTAACTTCCACAGGCTTTAAAAATGACAGAGGGCAGAATCATGTGACCTTATCCAGCCAATCAACGAAGGTTAGCTACATCACAGCTCAGTCACTACGGCCTCTAAAGAATCACGAGTGAGCCAGAGTAATATTTTGACACCACAGTTCCACAAGTCTGACTGGTGATTTAGAAATAAATGTTCCTTCATCTGTATATGTTTGGCTTTTTTGGTTTTTGTTTATACAATAATTTAGCCGCATATTACTTAGAATTCGTTATACCCTTGGTAGGCGAGGACTCATATGGTAACAACGTTGGCTTTGATTTGTAGCTTAAATCTGCAACTTTTTTAAAAAGCCAAAAAAGAAAAAAATGTTATCTCATATCCACCAATAACACTTGAGAGTTAAAGTTTTAAATTTCCAAGTATTTCAATGAGTTCCTTATGAAAGGTTAAAGCTGTAGCAAGACTTGACAAACATGCTTTTGTTGAATGAAAATACTTCAAATTGAAGGATACTTTATGATTCATTGGTTTTAACGATGACATTTGCAACGGCAATGAATGTGAAATGGCAGTGCAAAGAAAGCATGAATTGTATTATGTATCTGGTTTAACAAATGCCTCTTCTAGACATGAACTCCACTAGACTCCATTAATATATGCCAATTTCATGTCTGAATGAGCACCGTGGACATTTTCACGTCAGAGGCAGTAACATTTTCATGCTACTTTCAACCCATAGCAGGTCTGAACTAGATGCTGTCTAAGGCTTTGTCCACATGTCAGCACCAACATACCGACAGAGAGCACAGTTTGTGAGCCAAAATCATAAACCGCTGTTCTCATTCACTTTGCCGTACAATTCACATCAGCTACAAAGTGAAATGTCAATAAATATAACACCTAACTGTGATCACAACAACAAAAAGCCTGATTAATGAAGCTTATCAATAATAGATGTAATCTGGGTTTTGACAAACCATTAACGGGAGGAGTTTGGTTTGTTGCTTCCAGCGGTTTTTAAAATACCAGCAGCATCAGGCAGAAACACAATTCACATGTGTCTCTCCAAAGAGAGAGAACGCTGCACGCATTTAGGCACAGCTCAACAGCTCTGACTTCATTAATTATTTCTAATTATAAATGATCCTTGACATGGAGACAGGACGGGTCAGGAACTAACAGTAAGTCACACTGTGTACTTTTCCTCACTTCAGACTTATCATCACACATGGACAGAATTTTGAACTTTAAGGACATCACAAGTAAACTAAAAGCTTCGGGCAATTTATTAAACTTGCTATTAGTTCAGATGTTGTCTTTTTTCAATCATTGGATTATGAAGCACTGTGTGTCACCTGATGTACTGTCCCTACTCGCATGTATGAAAAACATATCACTTGATTATTGTGGCGTTCCCCTTCACTCTGATCTAAATGAAGCCGTGAGGAACATTAACATAAAAGTGATGCATGTCTGACTGCAGATTGAAATACTAGAATGGCATTATAAGTTGTTTTTTCTGTTGCCTTTGTGAACAAAACAACAGCCGCTGTGGTTGCTGCACTCGTCCAAGACTTTACATATTAACTGATTTACGCTGCAGACTGTGTTGTCAGTTTTTGCAGCAGTATATCTTACGTTTCAACTGAAAACAAACTTCTCTGCTTGCGGAGCAGACAGAATTGTACCTGTTGACAGGGAAAAACCAGATATTAATTGTTGCACTGATGACTCAGCCGGGGGAATTTCATGCCCATACAAACCATGTCGGTTTTCCTTTCACTGCCCGTGAAGAAAATTGAATTGGAGTTTTGCTTAAGAGCCAGGGGCCTGAAGGAGCTACTCCCACTAAAGTGGTGCCTGAATGTTTTGTTTAAGTGAATCAACTGTATAATTTAAGACATGTGGGCCGGATGCCAACAATGTACAGTCATTTAATTTAATTTGATGTTTCCCTTAAAAGTCTACCATATTGTCTCCTGCAAGGATAAAACGGACATAAGAAAAGACAACAGAGCAGATAAATGATAATAAATGAAGACAGAGAAGTGATGAGGGTGAGACAAAAAAAAGAAGGGTCCATCCATACCTGTAGCCTTGGACATCTCGTACATCCAAGATGGAATACGCATGTCGAGGCCTCAGACCCAGAGACTCATAAACAACATCATCTACTTTCATGTTGCCTCCTCCACAAGATGCACCCATCAGGAACCTAGGAGATATAGATGTGATCAAAAACAGTGTTCCCATTTAATTGGACTGTTTAAGTTTGGCAGCAGTACACAGCTACAGTCCACAAAAAACAAATATGATTCATGTGTGTATATCTATATATCCCACTGATCCTCTTTGGTGATGAACTTTGTCTCTCTTTATTGCAAGCTGTAAACGATCTCTTGTTTTTCCAGGCTGTTCCCTTCCTTTGATGTATTAAAGAATACTTGAAATAATAATTCTGGCAGATGGGCCTGCAGTTTGGCCACAGATGATTTGGCCCCTTTGGAGTTGTGCTAGTCGTCTCATGTTGCTTTGAAAGCTCACGTATCAAAGTGCTGATTAGAAGACCTCTTTCATTTACGGACATATGCGGCAAATTGGCATTCAGCACCTTTGTAGCTTTATAGCACCTTAGCGTTTGTAGTCGTGATGAGAGAAAATATCGATTCAAAGTCTTTTTTCTTTTCCCAAAGAGATGTTTACTGTTTATCATTTGATCTATTCCCCGTAGAGTAACTACACCCACGTTCCCATCCCGTCCCTCTCTCTTACCCAGCCTCTTTGGAGCTGAGCATCTTGGCCCAGATGAGGTCCGTGTCGATGGGCTCCTCTCGAGGGTTGGTGGAGCTGACCTGGAGCATGAGGGAGTCACAGGGAGCCCCGGTCAGCGTGGCCAGGCCCTCGATGGCACGCCCCGCCTGCAGGGCAAAGTAGGAGCCGTGGAGTTTAGCCAGGGCTTTCTCAATCAGCGCCACCCATAGCTGTTTCCTCTGGGCCTAGAATGACGGGAAAGAGAAGGAGGAAATATTTAGTCACGAGCTCGAGGATGACTCACCGAGAGAAGCGCGTTTGTAGCAGACTGTTGTCTTTGCACTAGTATGAGCTTTAAGGTGTTATCAGCGTATGGCTGTGACTCAAATGTTTAAAGGTTTCTGAACACGATAACCTGATAACAGAGGTGAAATATCTTATTTAGTCATTATTATCATGCAAATCACTGTTCCAGCATTCCTTACATGCACAGTCATCATGGTGAATTAAATACCTTTGACTTGCCCTAACCGAAACCACTTGTGTTTTTTTCTGTTTTGCTCTTGTCTTTTCAGGAAGAACAGGTCATTTGTGCCAGATAAGGTGAAGATAAAGTACAATGTTTTTCCGGGATGTCTCTACAGCATGTCCGGATTCCTGCATTTATTTCCCTGCGCTTTATTTGCTGCATAATTCAATACTTCATTTGTCCTGTAATTGTTGATTAATTAGACATTCCACCTCTGTAAGGTCCTTTGAGACGCGCTTGTGATGAAAAGCGACATAATGAACTAGTCTGAACTCATTAATAGGTTATTATTCAGGCTTTCTGCCGGGTTCACCAAGTTAAATTTAAGAGTTTTAAGTCTTAAATGACACACAGAATGCACTTTAATGCCTGTTTCACTGGCAGAAGTATGAAAATATAGCAATTAAAACCAGTTGGGATGATAAGGCCTACAATTCTTCAAACACATGAATTCATGGGCATTTGTAACACATTTTGTTGTTTTTTTTACCAGGATCGTATGACAACAATTAATAATAAAAACTTTTATCATGATTTGGACAAGTAGTAGAAATAAACTTTACAAAAGTTCAGACGTCGGTAAGAATAGTAATTGAGGATATATGATTCTTTAATACTTATTTTAAAAAGAGGAAATTATTTAAGACTTTTGAAGACTTACAGATTCCTTGATGACACTGATTTATGGTGCAACTCTGTCAAGCATCCACATGTAGCGTGTTAAGCAAATAATATATAAACATATCTCTCTATTTAAATTGTACTTTTTGCAAACTTAGATCTGATTTCAAAAGCCCAACTGTTTCATCCAATGGGAAAATCTATTTAAAAAATATGGCAGCAGAATGTAATAGATGTTAACACTTTTATTTTAAAAATTCTACCAAAAGTAATGTTCCATTGCATCATTCTACTGGCAAAAAAACAAAGAATACCCACACTTCATAGTCTGTGTCTGAGACATCAAGGTGGCAGTGTCTGGTGTGTATGATGCAAAGAAAGATTTTAAAGCGAAACTGCACCAGAGGAATGTACATCAGAGGGAGAATCAGCCACAGATGACGATGTTTGCGCGTCTCAAATCTGATGCCCCCGACAAATGTGGCAAGGGCTGAGGTTAGGCTTTGCAATTCAACTGCACAACACGATGTGCCAATAGCTGTAACGGACCACCTGATTGAATGTTTACCCCACATATCATTTTTTTAAAAAATAATCCTTACGATTTTATGCAACTGAATTTCAGTGGGCCAAATTTATGTCATTCCATATAAGGTGATATGTTTGCTCTCCCTCCAGGACTCCCCACATTCTTCTGACCTGTGAAAAGAGGAGGTAGCCATAGTCGTCGCAGGGCAGCATGTCATCCACCAGCACCGTCGTCCATGTCCCGTCTTTACACAGTCGAACCTGGTAAGCTCCCTCTGGGCAAATGGTCCTGGTGATCATCACCCTCTCCACCAGCTCCGGACGTTCCGCCAACACCGCCAGCGCACTCAGGAACCTGAGGAGAGATAAGGCTCGACTCAATGAAGTGTAAAATGAAACGTCGGATCAGGATGGGCAGATGGGAAAGTGAGAGGATGTGACTGAAACAAATCGCAAAGGAAATGTGAATCAGACGGTGAAACAAATGGAGAAGAAAATACAGAAATGACCAGCTGATTGTGATGGACAAGTGGAAGGCTGAATGGACGCCCACTTTAGTCAACAACACGGGAACACTTAGGGAATTTCAAATGGCAATCGGAGAAATGAAAGCGAAAGACTGACAAGCAGCCATTAAACTGTTTATGTGGAATTAAAACATTCACTACCACAAGGTACCTCGAGCAGTTATGAAAGTTTTTTTTTTTGTTTTTTTTACATAATTTGCCCTCATTGAAAATCAATCACATTTGATGAGTCAAGCTTCTATGCCTTCTGGTTACCTCCCCATTACCGTTAATTCACCCTGCAGCAATGACAAACTGACTTGCTTCCCCTCATTAGCTTGCAAGAGAAATTAGTTAATCAAAAATCCGGATACATCTGAAAATGCTAATTCTTTACACAAGAGAAAGCTTCTGGGGTGAAAAGGATCCGACTTAAAAGGAATATATTTTAAAGTGAACATTAATTTATCTGAAAACGTAGAAATGAGATCATATAATAGTAATGAAATAGCTCCGAAAAGAAGCAGTTTTGAGAGAATAAGCTTTAAATATTTGCCTTTGTATGCCGCTGACTCACTGCTGATATTGCACATACAGTATTTTTGATCCCCCTTATTACCAACACAGCGGAGTTGCTACTTTTGCCACTGGCGGGAGTATCACAATATCTACGGATGAAAGGAATATCCCTTTCACTCCAGCCATCATTGTGTGTTAGCGCAGCAGCACTTTAAAGTCTGCGTGGGGTTAGATACGTGTATTATTAAAGCTATATTCCATCTGTTCAAGTGGCAGCTGAGCGAGGCCGATTGGCCCATTCAGTCGCAGATGAAATACCAATCTGCAAAAAGAATCCAATGAAAATCCAATTAGCAGTGTCATAATGTGACTCTGATGTCAGCCTCTATTGCAGCCGTACTCAAGGACAAAAGTGACTGGCACTGCTCGGTTCTGCTGTTATTGGTTGGCTAGCCGGGATGTTTGCTGGTTTATTAGGACAAACGTGTGTGTGTGAGGGAGTGAGACAGAGAGATGAAGCCAATGAGGAAGAATTTGGGTTACATCCTGTTGCGAGTTACAGGATTTGGCTCTGGGGAGGGTTATTTTTGATAAGCTGTGAGCGCTGGTGATGAAGCGAAAAGTTGTATCGGGACAACTTTGTGACTGACTGTTCTTTGTTGTGTGCGGTGGAAGACGGTGGAATGGCAACACACACACACACACACACACACACACCCCAAAGGACACACCGAACAAGGGCAGGGAGATAAAGCATGTGTCCGGACCCACACCCCTGTGAATAATCTCCCTGTCAGGTGTATCTGTACATCTGTCCAACTCCACCGCGCTCTCTCTTTCATTTAACGCTCGCCTTCGTTCTTTTTTCGGCCTCCCAATTTTTCAGTTTCTTGCTCTTCGGTTACTCTTTCGCTGCCTCTGCGCCTCTCTGTCACTGTCTCCATCTCCGTCTAGTAGCTTCAGGCTGCAGTGTTCATCGAAAGCAGACTCAGACAAAAACCACACGGACTGAGGTGTTATCTGCTGTCTGCTTTGGATTCCTCTGACAGTTTGTAGAGATTGAACAGAATGAAAAATGTTCTTTTACTTTAGGGCTCTTGCTGTTCTTTTTTGGTGTCCTGGGTCAAAGCTTTAACCACCGCAACGTTCCTCGTTTGTTTGTTGTTTCCTTGTAGGTCTTTTGTAGAGAAATGGTCTGTCTCTAGGTTGTCTGAACTGATTAGTGTCCTGTGCATCCTAAGTGTTTAGTTGTGACAACTCACCAGCAGTTTCCGAGGAGTCCTTGCAGGATGTCAGAGGGTCTCGGCGTGCGGAAGACCGACCACTTGACGCCTCGGTCTTTGAAGTTACTACAGTTGATCTCGTGGGGGCGCAGCCATTTCTTGATTCGCTGCTGGACGCTGTCGCCCTCGGGGAAGCCCACGGAGCGAGGTCCAGGAGGGAAACTGTCATCCACGAAGTTCACAGAGTTCTGAACAAGGACAAGACGGTGGAGGTTGGAGAGGAAAAGGAGGAGGGAGACAAAGGAGTGAGAAGAGTGAACCTGTTTCATGTAAAATATTCAAAAACTGTGAGAAACTTATGTTTGCAAAGAGAAAACATCTTATCTAAAAAACTCCATATCCATTTTTAAATCATGCCCAAAGGAGCTGGTGAGAGCACTTAAAAATAAAGTTTTTCAAACAGCGGATGCAAGCTTGAAGGAGACTTTGAGGACTAACAATCCTGTATTTTTATATATATTTTTTTGGTATGAATGATGATTAATACAGGCCACTACATAACCCTGGGGGTGAACAAGAGCAAATGACTGCCATCCACATTTATTCATGTGGCAAGAGGAATTACTTCCACTCTTAGCGTGGCATTATCCATGCGCACAACAGAATACCAATGTGTAGCCAGGACACAGGACGAATATGCAAATTCAAACATTTGAAGCTTGTCACTTTCTGACACAGTCCCAGCAGAACGCTTTTAAATGACACACTGGATTTTAACACTCTGAAACGTAGCTGCCTCTTCACTGTACACACGACCTGGACTACATGGATACATTAACAGACCAAGACACCCAATCTGACACACTATCTGCCCATCTAAAACTCTCCTGTACAAACCTGAGAGGGCAAACAGCCACGCACGGCAAAGCCTATCCAGTTTCCTATTTGTGGTGTCAGAAGTGGGCTCAGCCAGTCATGTTGCGAGGCAGTCAGGGGATGTAATGTGGGCACCCCACTAGTGGCTCAAAGTGAAGCGAATTGATTAGTAACCATTCCCAACAATCCAATTCTGTAGCCGTGATGCGGCATTAGCTTCCAGACAGAATCACTTCAATGCTTCCTTACCACCCCGACCATCCAAGGTCTCCACGTGGCTTACTGATTGTGTAGTTCACTAGCTTAGGTATGACCCCTTTGCAGGATTTTACCGTGTGGGCTTCGGGGTCGATTTGGATTTTTCACACAAGTGCAGAGCGAAGCTTTAGCACTTGATACATACAGACTGAAATTCTAACTCGTGCAACTCATATAATACAGTCTGTACATCCAGATGACTTGAGAGACATGACGAAAACGAGCCTGTCATCAGTGAACGAGGGTTAAAGAGTCAGCGTTTATGAAGCACTTCTTCAGTCAACGTCTTTATCAATCTGGTTTGTCAGTTGTAGGCACGGTTTAACTCCACATCATCGCTAAACATGGGTGACAAATTAAAGGAAAAGTCCAAACTCCTACAGAGTGAAGGGACCTAGTGATTCTGTTTGGGAGATATTTTGCTGGTAAGGTTTGGGTCCACTCGTCCCCTTAGATGAGAGGGTCAAATCAATTCTGAAGTTGTGTGGAGTGATCACCTTTATTCTATGAGGAAACATTTCTATCCTGACAGAAGCGGTCTCTTCCAGGATGACAACGCCTCCATCCACAGAGTACAAAGTATCACTGAAGGGTTAAATAAGCCTGAAAATGATGCTCTAGCATATGAATGACGCTTCATCTGAGGAATAAACAAGCAGGGCCGTGTTTTATCTACACATGGTGCATCGGGTACATTGTGAAATTCTACCATGTGGTTGAACATATTTGTAATTCATCCTTTCACCTCCAGAAGGTACTGCCGCTAGTGCTATCCTGTTGCATTCACATCTTATGTCACGAGCATATTTGAGAGCCATTTAAAAGATACGTCGAGCAGATTGGTAGGCGGCAGACCGTCCACAAGATAAAGCCTATGCAGTAAGCCTATTAACATCTGGAGCGCATGGGATCCTTTGTGTGTGTTTTTGTTGTTGTTTTTTTCAAGAGCTTTAGACACCATATGACACTCAACTGAATTCAGAGCTCTGTGGGGAATCATATGGCTTCAGAACTAAGAGCTAATTCAACCTGATTACATAAGCAGACATTAGATTAGACTAGCATTCTAAAAAAAAAAAAAAATGCTGCAACTAATGTTCAGTAACATGATGTTAACTACCACCTTAGCATTAGATAAGCTGACAACCTGTACAGGCATTGTAAATAAAGTTGTGTGGTGAATTCAATCAT
The DNA here is from genome assembly GCF_000690725.1 of Stegastes partitus. Classification (NCBI taxonomy): domain Eukaryota; kingdom Metazoa; phylum Chordata; class Actinopteri; family Pomacentridae; genus Stegastes; species Stegastes partitus. Next base: position 84,683 of record NW_007579357.1, on the reverse strand, counting down.
ATCATCACTCAAATAATCTAATTCATCGTGAGTGATCCATACAAACAATCGAATGAAAAAAATATTAAAATGATTTCCTTCCTAGTTGCTCTACTTCTTCTTCTTCTTCTTCTTCCCACTGCACTATCTGACATATGTGATGTGTATGTCGCCACCAAACACTTAAAATAAAATGTACAGTTACATTAAATGAATTACAGATTTTGGTGGGTCGTTTGAGATAATCTAAGTGCACAAATCAGTCATGAGGTCACAGTTCTGATACCTTTTAAAGCGGAAATGTTACACCTTTAACATGTGATGTGTTGGGGATCAACCTTCTATTAACACTAATTCCCTTTCAAAAATAAAATGAAATATTAGAGCAAAAGTTCATGGTTCTGAATCGTGTAAGATTTATGAATTAAACACACACACAAAACAAATTCTGTGTTGTTCAGCTTGTGGTGATGTGACATCTATAAGCGTAAGTCTAGCAGACTGTCCTGTCCTCACTGAGTGAACTTGGCACTGCCGTCTCTGATTCTATCCCTGGGAACGTGCCAGTACGCAAACCCAGGACTGCAATCAGCCAATTCAGCGCTGAGCTGGGAAAACCTGCTGCCTTCCCATCATCTCCCAGACTACACAGAACTGGCAGCCATGCAATTCCTTTTTTATTTTTTATTTTTTTTAAGATAGTAAGCTTGTAGCTAGATATCCACACGCTACACACAACCTATTGATCTCCTAAAATGTGGTGACAAGTAACTATAGAGCTAGAATTTCACAGTGCCACACTTATTAAAACCACAAACAAAAGCGTCCAAGAACAGCCTGGCACGTACAATCCTGTCACAGGCAGTGAAAACCTGTCTGACAGGCGCTCAGAACTTAGAACCCAACATGAAAACCTGAACCCCGGATAAAAACCGAGCGTGGCAAAAATTGAAGCGAAAAGTAGTATAAAGAGTGGTGAAAACAAGGGAGCTAAAACAAATCCGTCACTCTTTTGCCATGTAGCATATTTTCTGTTAGTCCCTCGGAGGGTGACATGGAGAGGGAACAGAGTAACCAGTCAAAGCCACGCTGTGTTTTACAGTTCACAAGTCGAGCTGATGGCTGTTTGTAGCATTTACCTGTTTGGCACAGTGAGTAAACGGACACGCTCTGGGGCATTGGCATCAAGCGCACGCCTCTCGCTCTCGAAACCAATCAAGGAGAGTTGAAAAGCAAAGGAGCAAGAGAGACAAACTGCGCTCAGGTGAAGAGAGAGTAATATTTCTTACGCTATAACTCCCGCTGCAGTTTGGGGCTTTATCAGCTGCTACAATGCGGAAACAAACTGTACAATAACTTATATTTCATCAGCGAGCGCCATCTGTTTAATCCGACAAGCCCAGAACGAAAATCATGCAGTCACTATTTTTGTGGTCGGACTGCCCACGCGTCTTGTTACAGGGTAAACCAAAAGCTTTTATCATTATTAAATTTTCCCCACTGGTGTTTTGACGCTTGCCAAAGTGTTAGTGCCTTGACAAGGATGGATTAGAAAGACTAGCACCTCTGGCTTACCAATTTACCTCCCTCCATCTCTTCGGCCCCTAAAACCGAGATGCAGCAGTTGATGCTGTTAGTGATTACATTCACTATAGGGAAGCAGATCATTTCTGCTCCTCTCCTCTCTAGCTGTGCCGCTAAAAATAGGCTAGCCCTGTGTTCACCTTAGCACGAACGCACACACTCAGTCAGCTACACGTTGACTGCTACGCTAGAGAATTGGGTGCAGTCGTGTGGAGAGGGTGGGATGGGGGTAGTAGGTGGCAAGGGGAAAGTATATTTTGAGGCATTAGTAGAGAGGAGGGAAAAGAGAAAAAAAAAACAGGATGAGCATGTGGGGATAGATTTGATGGAAGGAGACGGGATAAAAAAGGAGATGAAGAGGGGAGAGAACTTTGAAGAGCGCAGAGGGGAAGAGCTGGTGAGGCAGAGCTAAAATATTTGAGGAGCGAGGGAAAGATGATAAAAAAAGAAAGAGTAGCTTAAATGATGAACTTAAATTAGGAACAGAGGAGGCGAAGGTAGGGATGAGGGATCTCCGATATCCTTCCTTCCTACCGAGCCAACTTCCCTCCCACGCTCGCAGCACTGAGCCCTGTGACTTTCAAAGAAGCCATTAATAATGCATTCAAAAGCTCACTTCATGCTATTGTAAACATGGCATGATAGGTGCCATGCTGATGTAGTGAAGAGGGCACACACCCAGATAGATTCAGGGATTTTATAAGCCTGCTCTAAAATTACCTGAAACCAAACAGTTGTGAATTCTGCGATGCCCACATTTTTGTTTTTTTTCCTGAGGTTTAATTAGTGTAATCAGATTTGCATTCGCACAAATGGCTTGACTGAAACCTTCTGACAGACCTCGGTAGCATATCCATGACAACATAATACAGGCTTATCAAAGGTTCAGCGTTGCAGAGAGGAAGTGAGCTTGAAGCGCTGTGATACAAAGAAATAACATAAAGGTTGTCACAGCTTAACTGTAGTTGCTAGGGAAGACAAGTCTCTGCATCTCCAAACAGCCGTGACACTGATTCACACGGAGGTGACACGAAATACACAATTGGATACAACCTCTGCTTGATCTTTGAACATTAAAGGTGGAGCTTGAAATTCTGGAGGAAGACAACTGACATTTAGCAGGTTAGCATTTGAAGTAGCTGGTATGAGCCAGATTTATTGTTTACAGTTGCTGTTGTTTGTAACTCCTTTATAAAAAAAAAAAAAAGGGCTGTACACAACAACAACAACAACAACAACAACAACAACGGTTTTTCTTTTCTGCACACATAGCCAACAGAAAAAGAAGACAGTCACTGAATCTGACAAAAAGTGTATTGGTTATAATCGCTGACCTTTTAAAGAAACAGAGACAAAGTTGTTTTTTTTAAAAAACTATGACAAAACATAGTCGCTACTTTTCACAATGAAAACGCGGCTAAAAGTAAGTAAAAAGTGATATTTCAAGGTGAGAACTATGACAGAATGTCTTATGTTTTCCGTCAACAAACAAAAACTAAATAATGTTCAAGAACTAGGCAGTGTTTTCATGCAAAGTCTTGTGAGCTGAGTTTCCTCAACTGTCCATAATATCTCTTGTTCAGTAGATTTATTTATTTGAGCTGCTGTACTCCAGTATCTCCTTACATTTGTCTGTTACCTGAAGTTTTGGGTTCTTTAAAGAAACAGATTTCCGATTGAATCTCACCTATAATTCTCATGACAAGAAATGGAACCAAAGCAGCTGAAACAAACCACAAACGTTCTTACATTTGTAAAAAAGTAAACGGATGTTAATTTAGGGCTGCTAATGTAACACAGGTGTGCTTTACATCATGTTAGCCTTACTCTCAGTTGGACATTTTTCATAGAAACAATGAGTCAGTTCAGGGATTGATGATCCATCTAAGCCGTCCTAGATGTTCACCAAAGAAACACTGTTGGATAACTGTATTAATGTTATCTAACCACTTAGTTTTGTCTTCTCAAGTTAAACCCAGACGCTAAACAGGATTTCGATGAACAGCTGAGTGAATCATCCTCTGAATGAGTTGCTGCTCCTTAATGGTGACAACAGCTTGTGGCGGTAATGCTAATGCTAGGTGACCATGACGGTCAGAGAGAGAAAACATTTCTGCTCTGACAGTTAGAGTTTGGAAATGACAATGTTAACTGGATTTACTGAGGAGAGTCTGTATGTTGTATTATGGACACTGAGGCTTTTCCATTAACCTTGCGATAGACGAGAATAACCTCTGAAATACGGATGCATGATGATATCAGGGCATCATTGGTATCAGCAGATAAAATGAAACACGAGCATGAGCCCAAAATGAGCACGGACAGGCAGATAATGCCGAACGTGACAGAAATATTAGAGAAAAATAAATGTGCCATGTTTCACATGTAAGTTAATGTAGCTTTTTTTTTTTTTTTGGTAAATCTTGCCAAGGGAATTTGTACATGTGAAAAGCGCTGTATTTCATGCCTGCATCTGCCAGTGGCAATCACAGTAAGAGTAGGCATAATAATATGTTAATTCCACTACAGGACAGACTTGATGTTCTCTGCCATTAGGTGGACAAAATATGTGCATATATCAGTATTGGCAGTCAGCCAAAATGAGCTGGAAAATATCAGCATATTGGATCACGGTAAATAGTCTATATTGTGCATCTCTAGTCTTGCATAGCCATACCATTCTAGCTCCGAGACAGCATTGTGTAGAATAGCCTAACTGCACTTTATTATAATTCTGCTGTAGAAAAAAAAAACAAAGCTCCGGTTTCTTTGTATTTCTTTAAACCAATCACAGTCATCTTGGGCAGGGCTAAATACAGAGTACAGCAACAGCGTTCACTCAAAATAGTGAAAAGGAAAAATGTTTCGGTGGAACATTTGCATGCAGTGAGGCAAGCACCTATTACTTCCCTGAAAAAAACTAGGAGGGCTTCTTTATTTCCCCGTCCATAACTCTGACAAAACTTTAAAGTTTCATTGTGCTGCCTGAAATCAAACTACTAAAATCTGACTAAAACTAATACACACTTTCATCTAAATTTTTATCGCTGTCAAGTGCCAAAATTAGTACCGCTCTGGAGCAGGTAAGAATGCATCATTATTTTGTAGATGTTGTTATGACAACAACAATAGGCTTGCATAATTACATTTTTCTTCATTAAGAAAAACGAAACCCTCGATGATTAACTTTTCGTCATAGGATATTTATGCAACCTAATTCGAATGTTTCAGGGTGTATAAAATATAAAAGAAGAGTTGCTGTTTGTTCTGATCTTTTAATAAAGAAGAAAAATAAAAACAGGCATTACCTGTTAATGACTGGTTTGCTACTAAATTGTGAGATCTTCCAAAAGATCCGACTGAAACTCGCTGCCAGCGTTTTAAAAAAACTCAACAAAAAACTAGAGTGTAATCACAACAGATAATAAAACTGTCATCATTAGGATCTCCCAATATGAGAGTTACAATCCTAAATCAGAATTTCAGAATTTCATGACGTGACTCCACTCTGACTGAGGTCAGCTTGTAGTTTAGATATATAAATGACCCAATTCGTATCCGCAGCTCATTTATGTGACCAAAATTCACCCGCTGGTTGTTTAAAACTCAGCTAACGAAGCAAGTGCAAACAGAGGCAATAACAAAACCTATTAGCATTTCTCTGAAATTAGAGAGATTGAGAGAGTGGGAACAATGCCAGAGCCATAACAAAAAGAGGAATTACAATGAGGGAACTGTGCTCTGAAAGGAAATGTGCACCCTCTGACGCATTACACATTGAAATAAGCAGACTTCTCAAAGAAGTCAAGAGAGACTCACCAGCATGCAAAGATAAAATGAAAAAAAAAAAAACAACAGTGACACATGATTAACTCATAGCTGCTAGACAACAAATGACCAATGCCAGTTGTCTGTGGATGAAAACTTGAAACTTGGACAAGGTTTTACTTGTTCACCCTTTCAGAATCATGCAAATTTAACACACCGCATAGAAGATCTCACCACAGACGGCCCTGAGTCCTTATAATTTACTAATACCATACACAGTGACTACGTCTGTCTTGCATTTTCCAGAGACAACTCATGTTTCTCTTACCTCTCGGCAGAAGGTCACAATGTTCTCCCAAAGCTCCTTGGCCTCGCCCTCATCATTTCGTCGACGGGCCTCTACATGCATACTCTCCCTCCTCTTCAGAGGCTTAACCACTTTGCGAAGGGTGAGGTACTGTTGGGGCGTGTGGCATGCTGCACAGTTCTTGGCTTTGATGTCGTTGAGCAGCGTACATGCTGGGCAGCTCCACTGTCCTACCTTCTCCTGAAGGCTAGATGAGGAGGAGGAACCAGAAGAAGCAATAGCAGAAGAGGAGGGAGGATAGCCCCGGGCCTGTTTTCGTGTTTTATGACCTGAGGACGATGAAGAACATGAAGGTGTACAGGAGCACGATGCAGATCCAGACCCCAATGGGAGGCCACAGTGTGTACAGCAACGGGGCAGGGGCGCTTGCTGCTCCTGAAAGCCATGCAGTTTGGAAGAACCACATGCTGAGCACTTAGGTGCACCTGTAGGGTTGCGCAGGGTGCACTTGGAGCAGGCCCAGGTGCTAAAGTCTGGGCTAGAGGGGCTGGCTGGGGTAAATCGTACCGTCTCACAGCCTACAAGGTCGATGAGGTCAGCACCAACCCTTGATGATCGGCAGGCCTCGCACTTAGATGATCCACCAGGGTTGGGCAAAGAGCAGCTAGGGCACTTCCAGGTGGGGGCTGCTGAGGAAGCAACAGGGAGGTGGGGGTTCAGAGGGTGGTGCTGAGAGTCTTCTTCCTCCAGGATGCTGAGACGCTTGCTGGGGTACGAAGGCTCCTGGGGTTGGGCATGTTTGGGCTTGGCTGGCCGCTGCGGGCCGGGCTGGGGTGGCACGCTGGCCGTTGACGGTGAAGTGGGACTGGGAGTGTTAGTGCCTGGGTTTGGTGGGCGCCCTGGAGGGGGCACCTCTCTCCTGCTGCGTGGGACGGGATTGTTTTGGAGGGAGGAGAAAGCAGTAAAAGGGGAGGAGAGGGACTGTGAAGATGCATGGGGAGGTTGTTCTTGAGGATCACAGTGAGGGGATGGGGGAGAGTCATCTGTTAGGTCAATGAGTAGCGGGGCTGACCCAGTGTGAACAGGAAACCCCAGCACAGGCGTGCGCACCTCAGGCACCACCAGAGCCTCTGGGGGTATTTTAGGCAAAGACAGTTTTCTGGGCCCACCACAGGCGGAGCATGACAGTGCAACTGGGGTGTTGTGGAGTGTGCACCGAGGGCAAGCCCAGCCCGAGTGGTGCCCCTCCAGACCAACGACCTCTCCGTTGCTCTCAGACCGTCGCAGCACTTCCTCCTTAGCTGGATGCTGTCCATGGGGCTCAAGTAGAACTGTTGGGGTGATGGTAGGCGTTGGGGGTTCATTTGGAACAGGCGGGAGACCATTGGCAGTGGCCGCTATGGTGGTGGTAGGGGGTGTGTGAGTGGCAGGAGATGGACCAAAGCCACAGACGGAGCAGGCTCCAGATCCCTGGGGGTTGTTGAGCGTACATCGGGGACAGGCCCAACGATGCTCCTCGGTGCTGCTGAGCCGCAGGATCTGGTTAAGGTCAGGTTTCTGGCGCGGTGCCTCACAGATGGAACAGCGAGGTGCTGCACCGGCATTTAAGAAGGTGCAGCGTCCACATGACCACTCACTGCCTCGCACTGCTGCTGCCATGGAGCCAGGAGAGTGAGAGTGGCTGGAAAACAATAAACAATGAGTCAGAGCAAATTCAACAAACAAATCAGTCAGCTGTGTAGCTGTAAGTGCACAGCAAAAACAGATGCATATTAAGCATACCACTATACATTCACTTCAGCTATTTCAGTCGGTAATGTTCAGAGTAATGTTTAAACAGTGTGTCGGAGGAGCAAAGCAGGAAGAAAAGGGAAAAACGCAGAGAAAGACAGAATCAGACAGAGAGAGAAATAAGAAATTATGAAACCACATGATGAATATATGCTTTCAGTAAACTGAGGGTGATTATCTACAGGACGAGCGGACAGCAAAAACATCACTGAAGCCGCAAGAGGAGGAGAGACAGACTGAATTAGAAAAGAAAAATGGAGTGTGAGAGGGAAAGATTAGTCGGTGCAGGGGAAAAATCAAATCTCCCTCCTGGGGGCACTGAGGGCAGTAAATCCATACACAATGGCCACCTGATTAGAGCCAGGGAGACAGGACACAGAGAGGAGAGGAGAGGAGAGGAGAGGAGGCAGCTCCTTCCTCAGAATACTAGGCCAGCATTGCTTGACTCCTCCTGACTGACACTTATTAGAATGGAAAAACACACGGGATCTCTTCCACTTCATATTAGCACCTCTCTCCCTTCTCAGTGAATGTTAATGCAGGGTAGATGGGAGCAACTTAAGGTCATGTCAATCCCATACCCAAATGAATTTCACATGGATGCGTGTATTAATTCTGGCAGCTCTTATGACTTTGGCATATTTTAATGGCAAATCATTCACGCTATTAGAGTTAAAGCAATTGAAAGCCAAGTATTATAAACACATTCAACCAGACTCAAACAGTGTAAACAGTAAAGGAACAAATGTATTTATCTCGTCAGGCATCCTCAGTTGATTTTCCCCTCCTGCAAATAAAACTCTACAGCAGTCTGTTGTGGTGGATCGACTTGTATGTACAGTTCGTTCTGTGTGCCTGCAGTTCAGTCAATCCGACTTATTGATAGCGGGCATATTTGGGCCTTTCCAGGGAAAGCAGCACAGCTGGATACATCCGACTGTGCAATGGGAGTTTGGAGAGGGACAGCCCCGAGGGACGGACGTGTTTCTGTCTGGACAAACCCATAAATGTCAGTGTCACTCAGGCTGCTCATGTGTGAACACCATCATAGAGAAGGTAATGGAGGAGTTTGAGGGTACAGTGGTGGGTAAGGTGCTAAGAGCTGGGATACTGCAGCGCTTTTCACATTGATCCCAGAAGCACAGATGCCGACCACAAAATAACTTGAGCTTTGTGGATCTGGTCACATTTATTCGTTTATTATATTTTGGTTAGAAAACTAAGATCAAAGGCTGCTTTGACAAAGGCCTTCATGAGTAAGTCCCGGTTTGTGGCTATTTGTCAGATAGTCCCTGTGCAAACACACTCTACATCTATGTAAAACACACCCCGATAATCCTTTGCTGTTTTCACATTAGGGCATAGAGAAAAACAATCTTGCGGTCCATGTGACATTTTAATGCCAATGAAGTATAGGGTAACTGCTGGTTGGCCAGCCCGGGGTCCTGCTCTTCTCCACTGCAGCACCATGTGTCCTGGCTGGCTAACTGCCCTTAGTTCAACTCCATTAAACCCTTTCAAATCAGGCGGATCCTCAGAACCCAGGGGAGCCTCTTACAGACAACCTCTCGCTCCCAGCACACTGTCCTTTCCTCTCATCAACTCTCCTCCCAGTGGAAAATGACAGCAGGGAGGGATGTGAATGTGTCTCTTCGGTTGTCTTTGAGTGTGTGGGTCCTTGCCGCTAGGTTGTGTGCTTGTGTGCATGCGGGCTATATTTATCCACAGATATAGCATAGTCGCTTGTTTCATTGTGTACCTACATTTATGCAGTTCGTGCCCAAGGGGAGCTAAAGTATAGAGTTAGGAGTCCAGTGCTTTATGTCAGGAGCCATTAGCACCACATTCATTCTCCTGAGCTGAAGTCAGCACTCCAACATAAACCAGGGCCCCCCGTGTGAGGAGGAAACTCGGCCTTCCAATGATAACAATAAGCACAACAAGGCAAACACACATTTTGCAAAGAAAACCAAACAGTGAGAATTCAGTATTTAGTGGTTTGTTTTCCTTAATCTTTCATCCCCATGATACTATCTGCAATGTCCTCCTGCTAGCTGTGCAACATTAAACGACTCATATTATGCACATTTACAGGTCTAGAATTGCATTTTTTGGGGATACTAGAATATGGTTACATGCTTTAAGGATTTGCTCATTGTACATTGCTACAGCACCTCTTCTCACCGTCTGTCTGAAACACTCCTTTAACTTCTGTCTCTTCAACCGCAATGTCACGAATAATCCAGCCTGCTCTGACTAGTGAACTGGCCTGACGGAAGCAAGCTAATGTAACACCAGATCTCTAAATACAGGGGATGTACGTCTTGGAAAAGTGTACACAACTACAAAATATTGGAAGCTGCTCATTCTTTGTGTGGGGTGTACAAAACTAGCCAATAGGCAGGCATTATGCTAACATGTTAGGTAGTGATGTCAATACGTAACAGAAGAAAAGCCTGGACACCAAATGCGGCATTTTATGAAAGTACTACGCAGTGTTTTTGTGAGAGGAATAACTCTCTCTGGTGTGGACTTTTTGTAAGCTTGCAGACCTTTTACATGCACACAAAAGCTAAACAAGACACTACAGGAAGGAGAAAACCTTACAAGCACAATGTGAGCTCTTTAGCGTTCTTGGCCTTAAACTCAAGTATGAAAGGGCTCCTAATGCAGCATCAATCACAGAGTTAGACGATATTAAATCTGCCCCCAAATAACTTGTGATGTGTCCTGAGGCAACACATTCCCACACCCTCAGCAATTACCATAAGTTAAATGTGGTTGAATTAAGGGGCAGCCCCATGCTAGCTTTGATGGCACATGTTCACACCGTGTTTGGCTCTCCAAAGGCCTGCCTATCTGAGAGCCGCAAACAGCAATGACGACAACAACAAGTGTCAACACCTCGTGTTTGATGACAGATTCTACCCTGTGGCCATTTTCATAACTGTCAGGCCTCTTTCATCTCCAGCAAGAGAGCAAAGTCATGGTGTCAGCCACATGGAGACTTTGTCAAAGCAATTGATTTGCCTCTCGTTGGAGCACAGGGACTGCAAATTCATTACGTTTTCGTACGCTGCAGACGTTGTAAGAGCTTTTTATTAAATGATCAGCCTCAAGGAATTTTTTAATATCTAGTTTAATTATGTAATTATTATCTATTGTAAGCAGTACTCCTATAAAAAGCAACTAACACGTGTTAAACATCTACAGTCCTTAATTAAAAAGCATGCATTTGTATGCATCATGATTACACACATCTTTGTGTGTACTGTACATGCCTACAGCAGAGGATGAACAACTATAGCCTGTGATCCCTGGACCCTACTTAAAAGGATCCTTTGAGTGCACATGCTCCATTCACACACATGTACACACAGACACATGCACACACCTTTTGTCCTTGGCCCTGTGTTCAGTGGAGCTGCTCTAAAAGTGCCCACTTCAGCTCCTCAGTTCCTCAGTGTCGCAGACCTGGGCGGTAGCCAGTAGCTTACATTCAAGAGAGAGAGAGAGTAAAGGAGAACCCTCACCTCTAGGAAGCCTATCTTTTTGCAATGAGGTCCTCAATGCAGCCTGCTGCCCATAAAGTATCTACTCCTTCTCTAAATTCACTTAAGTAAAAGCATCAATGACCCTTGGCCATTTCTTCAATGCCTCACTGTGTGTAAGACAATCATAGAATTTCAGGAGACCACTACAAAGGCCTCTGAAACGCTCAGTGTAAACGAGCAAACCTGTAACACTGTGTAAAGAGGTAAATTAACTGCCACAGCTAAAATGCCTACAAGGAAGCCCTCAGGCTTTGGAGAAAGGGCTACTTATGAGAAGCACACAGAGTACAGATGTACACACTGTACAAAATTTTGAACATGAAGCAGGTCACTGAGGCTTTACCAAAAAAAAAAAAAAAAAGCCACAAAAGCACTGATGATACTGTGTAGGCCACCTATGGCCGGCTACTTGGATTCATTCTACAAACTGAACCCTGTTGAGAGATCAAGTGAGCCAAATCTCTCCAGTTTCTCTCTGCCTCACTGTGAGACATTTGGCCTTTGTGCGACAGTCATTAGCACTGCCTTTCCAAGGTTGGCCCTGAGCCCAGGGCCTGAGGGGAAAGTGTGGTGCCCACTTTGGCCTGTGGGGGCAGAGTGCTTCTGCTTTACTCAGTCAACTCCAGGAAGAAGCGAAGAAACTGGATGTTTCCAGGAACCAGGATAGTAATAGTGACTGTAGCAGACAATCTATTTCCTTGATGACTGATGGCAAATAAAGATAAACTGCTTTAACTTCTTTCTCAGTAGGTTATATAATAATTGAATTGTTATATTATCATCAAATGACATTTTTGGTTTCATTCTAATTTAAAAATATGACTCAAATGGCAAACTCTTTATTCCTCATCAGCGATTCAGACATTTAACTTGCTGTCTGAATTAATCCTGACATTAGACTCAGCTAAAATATGAAAAAGAGTCAGTCAGCACTTCAGAGATATTATATGACAGATGGGCTGTCAGTCAGTGTACAGCAGCTCTCTATGACAGTTTATTTCATGGCTGGCTGTGCTGTAAAAATTTTGCAAAACACAAGGTTTCTAAAAGCTCAAACAAGAAACACTAGCGACTACACAGAATCCCTCGATGTCTACATACTCTGTGTTCTTGTAGGCCACTGGACTGCCAGCTGATAACGTTGCTCTTACATTTCTTATCATGTGTATGCACATGTATCTAAGAGAAACATATTGTGTCAACTCTCTGTTGTGAAAACATGCTTGGGAGACAAAAACGGGCTTCAGCTTGTACACATTATATTTCGAGTGTGTACCTTGTACTGAGAGCCACAGCCAGTGTATGTGTACAATTGAAAGTATTTTCATATTAAATTCGACTTGGGTAAATAGTTCAGTTTGTGGATGTGGTGAAGCGAAGTTGCCTCAGTGGGGGATGCTTCTAGTAAATAATGTAGTCAATCCATACAGTGCTGGGTCAAGTCTGTCTGCACAACCTACAGCCTCTCTGACAGGGTCAATTGTAGCTACTGATTAGACTTTTGCTTGCCGTCTGCAGAGGAACACTGGAAGAAAAACGGTTTTCTGCTGAATGTGAAGACGGAAATTGGAAAGCATTCAAAACCTTGCATGTTTACTTCATCACATTTGAATAAAAACAAACAAACATCTGAAATCGTACACACCAGCGAACCTACAACCCTGACTCTGCCAGCACTGAGCTCATCCTGCTGAACCAATCGGCAGCTTCACATAACAACACACATCACAGGGTTCTACTGCTTATATTAAAAGGGCAGAGGGACGATTGTTAGGATGTGATAATACAAAGGCCGATACAAATGAGTTCCCCACGCAGCACATGATGAAACAGCAATATAATTAACATGCAGATAAAAAATAAATGGCATACGCGTGTTTATTACATTTGAAAAATGGGCGACGTAATGGGTGTTGAGCAGTAGAATGACATGCTCGTGCCATCTAGAAATGCTAATTTCAATTATTTTAGCATAATATATAGACTACAGCTGTGTGTGTGGGTACATAAACACAGCTGTCTGTGTGATATGTTGTAAAGAATTAAACTGCTTTGTCTATGTCGCAATTGGGTCTACACACTGTAGCGCAATTCTTTTGTTTTAAAAAATGTAAACACGACATTATACAAATATAAAAATTAATATTTCACGAATTGGTCGAAAAGTGGGCTACAGTTAGCTGAACACATTCCAGTTATCAGAGCCCAGCATCTCTATGGCTAATTATAGCCGTTTTAATATTTATATCATGTTTTTGAATTATGCACCTCCAGACAGCTATAGATGTGTGCAATACAAAAATGTTTTAACGAAAAAGTATACACTTAGATATTTGTTTGTGATGTGTAAATTAACCAAAGCAGAAAACATGTTCTCTATTTAGATATTTAGAGCTACATGACAGCCATGACATAGCTCCAACATTGAAACCGGGTCTAGTGCTCAGCAGGCTATATCTTAATTCAATAAATTATGCTCCTGTCAGTCGTGTCAGCTGTTACTACAATTACCTTTTACAGTGATACAGCTAAAATCCCCATAGGAAAGAATAGTTCAATCTAATCTTATTATGTGATGATGTATTTTAGGAGGGGGACATCTGATGATCCTAAATCGTGGACAATCTTAATTTGGCGTATGATCTGCTTTTCTGCTTGAGCAAAATCCTGATTGGCTGTGACACAATTAGGATGACGCTCATTGGACGCATTGAGAACGGTGGATGAAGAACATCAACGAGCCGACCGACGTTCTGAAACAAGTGTTGGAAATTCTGCTCATCACAGCTCGTGTAGACTGTGAATGTAGAGAGTTAGTGTTTCCGCTGGTTGTTAATTAAGCCAATTAAACGAGCTCTGTCTCTGGTGCTGTGTTGTTATTCCATTATAAAAACATTAAGAGTAATATTTTGAAGAAAAAAAAGTCCAACTTCTCCGAGCCCAAGTCTTCATTGTGAATACTTTCTGTCTTCTTTTCCGCGAATAAACTGATTATCTTTGGGTTGTGGACAAAACAAGACATTTGAGGACGTCATCTTGGGCTTTGGGAAACACTGAGACATTTTTCACCACATTCTGAAATTTTATAGACCAAACAACAAATCAATTAATCGAGAAAAAATGTAAACAGTGAAAAAATTAGTTAGCTGCAGCCCTGAGAAAAATGCAAGTGTTAAATATTTGAGCTATTTCCTGATTTACAGTGTTGAATTCAGCTGCTTTCCCTTCACACGGTGGTAAATTTGACAACTAATTTAGCTTGATGTACAGTACATGTATTCTATGCTGTCGTTCTTGCTAAGGCTGTCATTGTTCCAACATGTGATTTATTAATGTATGACAGTACAGTGCCAGAGTTATTATGATGCAAATTCTCAAGCTCTCAGGTTCCCTTTCTTATTGTTTTAATGTCAGAAACTAAAACTACTATGGCTCTGTGCCACAAACAACCCTCTGGAATCATGTTTACGTCCCCTTTCTCCTGAGGAAAGAAGTTGAACCTCGTTTGGGGAGTCTGTGCTCTCTGATAGGAGCTCTGTAGCGATCAATACCCATTATCCCACAAGTCTTGTTAGGTAAAAACTCAACAAGCGGCAAAGCAGCAGAGATACAAATCACCACATGCAGTCAGAACTTCAGAATAAATTCTAAGCAAAAGCATGATGCAGAGTTGTGAATTGGGTCTTAAGCCTTGAGTTGAATTGACAGGCTTTTCATGCAGGCAGCCATATGCACAACCAATAACGAGTTCAACTAAATCCGTGGGGAGAACCGTGACTTGTGGTTCATATTGCAATCTTTTGGCTGATGTATTTGTTGCAAACTTCACCTCTGTTAAAGTAAAAGACGTAACTTTAATATCAACAACTGTGCTACATCAGTTATCAGGGATTACTAATAAGCCATATGAGGCCGGCTGACTCTACATAGCCGGAATGTGTTGAACTCACTTTGCGAGAGAGGCACCACATGTTGCCCCACGACACAAACACTCGGAAATAAAGTGAGCCACTCTAGTGATAAATATTGAGAGGCGCAGTTTGTGTGAATCCAGCGAGAGAAGCGGAGACACGCTGTAGATACTTTGGCTTATAAAATGTTTATGCTACAGAAACGCCTTGGCTTTTGTGCACTTGATGATGAACCTGTTCAATAGCTGCAACTCAACAAGCGACAGGAATACAGGAGGGTGATTTTCATAACTACAAGCTGCGAGGGCATTACCCAGGGTTTTCACAGCGCTGGCGTTACTGCCTGTGCTTTTTGTAATTTTTACATCTTCCATGCGAACCCCACTGGCAGACAGAACGATGATGCCAACTGAATGGTAATTTTTGTTTAACAGCGCAGAGCTTTTATTTAAAAAAAAGAGAGAGAGAGAGACTTATCGGTGGCCAATGGGCCCCTGGATCAGACGAGCTGTAAAAAGGATAATGAATGTTGAAACATTCTGCTGCATCTGAACACACCCAGAAAACTCCAGTGACAGGGATTAGATCAGCACTTTTACACCATCTTTACCACACTTTAGAAAACCGACAGAGAATATATTTTACGCCTTTAATAATAAATGCAGTCTGTCTGCAACGGTCTCAGTGGCAGAAACTTTTGTTTTTCATTTCAATGAGGGATTTTTCTTGCTTACAAGATCAAGAACAAACTTTTTACTTAAAAATAATTTCCTATACCGAGCATTCCTCGTTGTCCTTCACAGGAGCTGAGTCAGGGTCAGACACTTGAGTATTAACTGTATGAGCATCTTTCTGCTTGACAGGTAGTGGCATAAATATAACTCATTAATCAGCCTTGACAGGTTTAAAATTGATTTGTTACAACTAACATTGTGGACCTGAGCCACTGACCCTCTGCTGCTTATCGAAGGACAGTATCTAGAGCCTAGAATTTAGCAGCAGAGAAAGAGTTTCTTCTCAGACACACTGAAACGCAAGAGATTAGTGACAGTGAAGAGTTAGTCACAGGGGACAACATGAAGATAATTGGGGAAGTTTTAACAGTGACAGTGAGCATGACACTTTTTAATGAGAAGACCGAGTTTTTAGACAGAATATTAAGAGAGAAAATGTTAGAGTGTTGACTCAGAAACTGTGGGTAATGACATCCTTTGTTGACATGTCTCAAACACCGTGTTAGTATAATACTAAACTGGTTTGAATCCTGTCTTAACAGAGGAAATTCTTAGGGGCAATAGGTCAATTTTTTCTTTCTTCCCCTGCCACCTATTGCGTCCATTCTACTCTGCCTGCATATTCCTTCTTGGAAACATCATTAGCAAGTATAGCCTCTTCTGTCATTTCTATGCTGATGATGCACTGCTGTACCTTCCACTAAAATCTATACTGTGTTAATGACATTAAAACCTTGATGACAAACAGTTTTCTTCAGCTAAACAGCAAGGCTACACAATTAACAGAAGGTTAATCTCAAGCACAATTTTGACTTCTGGCAATCAAATGACCATGAAGGACATTAGCATTTAAAATGCATGTTCTGTTCATAGAAAACTCTGCTGTCTATCAAATCAAGCGCTTAATAAACTCACGATAAACCTGTTTAACCAACTGGAAAACACAACAAACTGCCTGAAGATTAATGCATAAAGGCAAAGAAGAATAAAGTTGCTAAAGTAAACTGACTGAATTTCCCCTTTGTCCAGCATTAACTATGCTAATAGCAACGCTTTGCAGCTAATCACCATATATTGCAAAAGTAAAAGCAGTGCTCTGTTGTTCACTTTCTGTATATTTTCATTTATATTTTGCTTCTATGAGATGCATTATTACTTTGATGCAAGCACATTAGCACTACATGAAAGTCAAAGCAGTGCTCTATGTAAATATGAACGTGCAAAAGAACTCAATGAATCATCTTGATAAACAATTTTGATCAAAGTAATATTGATTATCATTTTACCCATAGTTGTGCAGCCTTACTAAACACTAACAAATAATGTAGTTATGTATCTTTGGTCCTTCAAATCCAGACGTTATCTAGTTAAGAAGCTAAGTCACCTCAGCCCATATGTGAAGCCTTATGCAAAAAGAAATTGGTGCTATGTTTGATTCTAAGCTCTACCTTGACCAAAAAAAAGCATGTTTGTTGTTAGAAATAGTCACTGTCAAGCCTCTCCTGTCTTTGCATGATATAGAAAAAGCAATTTGTGCCTGCATTACATCACAACTGGACTACTGCAATTCTCTGTACTTAGGTGCTCCCCAGTTTTCATTAACTCGCCTGCACATGGTCCAAAACGCAGCTGCAAGGAACTTGAATAGAACTGATAAGAGTGAGCACATCACCCCAGTCCTAGCCTCTCTTCATCGGCTCCCCGTTCATTTTAGAATTCAATTTAAGACCTTGGTGATTGCTTTCAAGGTTCTTAATGGCCAGCACACATCTTATATCGCACATCTTATTCACTGGCACTCTGCTCCTGGGTCTTTTAGATCTGACAACAAATCTCTCTTGTATGTCCCATGGCCACGACTAAGACTAAGAGGTGACAGAGCCTGTGCAGTTGCCGCTCTATGACTGTGGAACCAGTTGCTGTTAGATATTTGATGTGCTCTCTCCGTCTCTCTTTTTAAACCCAGGCTAAAGACACGCTGTTACTCACTGGCACTCATCCTTCAATCTGTTGCCATGTCTATAATTCTGTATTTGCCCAAGGAAATGTGTCTTTGTGTCTTTTACTTTTTACTTTATATTTTATTTATTTATTTCTTCTTTTTGTATGACACTTTGGCCAGCTTAAGCTGTTTCGCAATCTGCTCTAGAAATAAACTTTACTTACTTACTTAGCAGACAAAAGCTCCTTTGAAAAAGTACCCTTAGGCCGAAACATTCCTCCAGTAAACACGGCTGAGGCTGAATACTAACAGCAACTTTTTAAAACTGAACAAATATTGTTGTGTTATGAGAATGGAACATTACAGGGAGAAAATGATGCTGCAGAAACAAGGGTTATGCTGTGTAAATGTTCACCACATTGCCAGTAACGTCATGAATGAGAATATCTGGGCCTCGTTATACTTTATAGTCACACCAAATTGAAGACAGTTTGTTCCTGCTGCCATAAGCCCTACCCTGATGACCAATTGCCTCATGACCAACACCTCATAAGCTAGAAAAAGATAAGCTACCACCTATCAATTGCTTCTCCTGAGTTAGAGACTGAAGATCCTAAGAAAGCAAATGCTGGTCAAGAAGGGGGGAAAAGCAACAGAAACAATAACAGCAGCTTCTGACCTCTAGTTGTGCCCTCAGTGAATATTTCACGACCAGTGCTCATTTTTGACGAGTGAATCTGTCAGCAGTGGAGACAGTTTCAGACATTTGAATCTTTAAACAGAGGAAACTGTCTGACTGGGTTTCAGCAGACATCAGTTGCATGGAGCAAAGCGAGAGCAAGCAGGAAGCTGGCAGGAAGCTCCAAAATCTGGGAGGAAGAAGAGGAAGAGATGGCAGGGGCATCGCACGGCTGCCGCTGTGCTAATCTGAAGTTCCTGCGGGTACCCAGACCTGGAGGGCAGGAGCACTGCTGACACAGTGCTGCCTTCAGCCAGAGGGGAACTTCTCAAACAGACTTCCTGTTACCAAGACACAAATTTAACCCTCGAAGGCAGGCCAGTATGCTTGTAAGAAAGAAAAGCATGTTCTATCTCTCTGGCTACGATCTCACTTTACTAAACACCTACATGAGTCATTAGAAGCTTATACGGTATCTTACAGAGGTGCACAGTTTTCTTCCTATGTGTGAGGCTGCCAGGTTACCATGTGTGGTCTTATCTGGGGCCCAATGCAATTAGGTTACTGAACATATGCTACAGATTTCCATGGCAACAAGAGCGGGGAAATCTGGAATCATGTCAGCTGAAGTGCCAACAGGCTATTTTTTTTTTCCAGCATCAATGCTCTGTTTTCCAAAGAAAGTCACACTGTGAGACAAAGCCTGCATGCCAAATCTAGTCTGGAGGTTTGGGGACTGTCCTGACGTGGCCCTGTCTTCAGACGGCCAATAGCAGGGGAGGACATGCTGAAATAATTCAGACATAAACACGGCCAGTGATCATGGCTGTTGAGCCCAAGTGGACCCGTTTTAATCCAATTAAAGGGAGGAGAGCCAGTGGAATGGAGCTGCGATAAACGCCATCATCCATCATGCTGGGACAGTAGAGGCACTGGGATCGACTCTGCAGAGAGCAGACACAGACTTTAAGGCCTCAGGACTCCCAAGGCCATGTGCAACACAACACACCAGCAGTATGTCGCGGAAATAAAATGAAGCACAGCCGTACTGCTCATTTAACAATATTAGCATTGTGATAAGCCTGTGTTGTGCTGCCGGTAAATAAAAGAGATACTACAGTTAGGAAACATTGCAACTGCACGTCTGTTGCACATCTGTGTCTGATGAGTGGGCTGTTATCATGAGGGAACCTTCACAGTTGAGGTAGTGAGTCAGGGCAGACACAAACACTTCCCGAATTCTATGGGTCGCTGAAAACAAATTGAAACAACCCAAGGACGAGTCTGTTCATGCAGTCTCTAAGGTAAAAAAAAAAAAAAAAAAAAAACAAGGCAAAGAGAATGTTTTATAGGACAATAAAGAATAAACGGCTGAAGTTAAGCTGGCCTCATAGTGTTCTGTTGTTTCTATATTTCATGCTCTGTCACAGCTCAGCAAAGCTTGCCTAACGTTGTTAGGCTCACACAGCAGTGTGTATATGTGCATAAGACTGTGAGCGAATGTGTGTGTGTGAGTGAGGGTGAGTGGGGGTAGATGAGAGGGCATGTTCCAAGTGCCACTGCAGTCTTTTTAAAACATCTATTGTCAGAATATGTGTGTGTGTGTCCCTCTGTACCTTCAGGGAATTGACAGAAATGGACTTTAATGCATATCTATGTGTTCATGAGCTCAGCTGACTGAGGGTGTAGTCTATCTGCTGACAAAGGCACAGGCTTGTTGCTACACAGACGCACAAAAGCAACAGAAGACTATGCTGAATAAAAATGAGTTGAGTGTATGATGCAAAACTACACGAAGAGCAGACCTACACTCGAGTTTCATTCATGGAGTAAGCTATGGGTGATGGAACTGTGTTTAAGCCTGGGCTAAAACCAGCCCTCTATATTTTAAAACTCTTAGAAGAATAAGCAATGGAAGCCATGACAGCTTTAACTGTTAAATGTAGAGCAACTGCAAGGAAAGCATTGACAGCAGTGGGCAGGAATCAAGAAAGATGAAAGCCCAACTGGAGACTGATGCTGAATAAATAATGACATCCATTGTGGGGAAATGTGATCGGGCTCTCTGAAAATCAATAACTAACAACCAGACCATGATGCCCTGAGTGACTCAGCAACAACTTCAATACACTACAGGCGGTCGATATCAACTGCCTGTTCTCGTTCTGGGAGACATGACCCAAAAAGCTGAAGGAAAACTGGAAACACTTCTAAACAAGTTTCTGTGAGGGCGGTTGAGAAGATCATCTTTTGGAAGAAAGTCAGTCAAAACTGCTGGATGAGCTGCACATTTAAAGCTTCTTACAAACTACCGCTTTTCACTATGTTGACAGTGATTCAGAAGGCGATGACTGGAACAATGGATTATTGCAGCAAATCTTTCTTGTAAATACAGTAACTGTATATATCTTTTTCATGCCAATACTGAGAACCACAGTCAATATGAATAGCGCATCTCTTCCACAAATAGTTTGTTATGCGACCTTGCTCAATTACACAGCTGCTGCCAGTTCAATAAAAAGTTTGTTCTTGCTAAAACTCCTAATAGGGGTTTATTCTGAAGACTCCCAACAACTTTAGAAAGAAACTAAAGAGCCTCGAGCCACAGAAGGGGTTATTTTATGGGTTAACAAAACATCAGTGTCACGAACAGTACGTGTGTTTATTTCTTTCGTATTTATTTCTTATTAAGATGCACTCATGTCCACTAAAACCAAATAAAAATCAAAGCTTGTCTCAAAGCCTGATAAAAATCACGACAGCAAAACTCATATTCTAATTACCCTTGGGCTAGTTTTCACTGGGTTCACTGGGGTCGGGTCGGTCTATCCGTCCAGGCAATCCACTCAGCACTGAGTTGGTAAAAAACTGTAGCACATACTGTACAGCTGAGCAAGGAAGAGGTGGGATTTTGCTTTACAAATCCGGCTTAGCCAGATTTTGGGTGCATCATAGGAAAACATCAAAATGCAGGCTTTGATTAGATAAGCTTTGATGAAACAGTGGATTTGATCCATTGCCGTGAGGTTATTGAATCCTCAGTAAGCATTTGTAAAAGACTGTGAAAGAGAAAATAGTATGTTACTAAAATGAACAGCGCACCTGAACACTGTCGCTTTTACAACAAAATGTCCATGTCACCCACATGCTGAGGAAAACACCGGCCTCGGAATAATGCCTGTTTGTGTGCTTACGCTCACCGCTTTTAAATGACAGCAGTCCCATGTAATACAACCCCTGCCGTGACTTCGCCAGTAACTGGCCAAGTGCATTCAGCTGAGAGATGTGTTGGCACCTGGCTGCTCAGACAGTGCTGGCTCTTACCTGCGCTCTCGATGAGGCAGTGGGTGCTGCTGCTGCCGGGTGATGAAGGTGGTGCCCCACACCGGGCTGCTGTGGCTGTTCCTGAGCCAGCCCACAGGGGGTGACGATGGGTAGGGGGTGCTGCGAAAGCCATGATCCGACTCAGTTTCTGCAGTGAGAGACGAGGCCGAGCTCCCCATCACCACGGAGAGAGGAAGTTAGTCTCTGAATGCTCTCTGATAGGGGGATCTGTTTTTCCTTTAAAAGCTGACCACAGATCCACTGCTGTTCCCAGTTATACGCACTGAAATTCTCTGCTTAGCAGAAATGCAGCTGTTTGGTCCACACCAACAACTCTTATCTTGTGTTCCTCTTTGCTGTAAGCTTCCTGTTGACAACGTTCTGCTTCAAAATCATACTCTGAGTGTGCTTGAGTAAAAACAACAAAACACAGCAACAGGGAATCAGAGATAAGTGTACTCAGAAACTGAGTGCAACTTGCAGGTGAGCAAGTATGCAGATCAGGGTGGATAGGGTGCCATGGGGCGCTGATTCCTACGGAGCTGTTGGTCTCAGAGAGGAGAAAACACAATTTTCTCAAAGACTTGTAATTCTCCCTCTTGTAGACTTCAGGCTTGTAACACTCTGCACCGCGTCTTCCATCATGCCACTCATAATTCCTTGTGCATTCCTTCTGACACATCTCCCCAGCCTGTTCAGTCTCATGTCTGGTTCCTCCTCCTTTTGCACATGCTCAGAAGATCAGCAAAAGCAGGAAAAGTTGTTCGCAGAAATGTGTTCACCGTCTTTCAACATTACAGCAGGCAAACCGTACACCTTGTACCCATCCTGCACGGCACAAAAACATCACGGTCCATAGATGGTTGAGTAATCGTAGCGCAGATCTCGCTGGAGTACAAGTCACACAAAATATATCCACAGAGTTATTTACAACAAGGGCACTGGAAGAAATCAATGCATTGCATTACATGGGAGTGGTGTTGGCAAAACTACAAGTATGCTAATATCCAAGTCTCCCCTTTCAGACATTCAGTCTGACTAACAGCTGCTGTGGAGGTTTACCAGTAAAACACCCCAGCTGCAAGTGTCCCACTGGATACAACTTCATGTCTTAGTAAGGAGCTGTTTCAGAGATTAGATCACCTCTGGTATTTACAGAAATTGGGATTTCCACATGAAAACGAAGAACTCACATGACACAGGAACGTGTTTACTGGTGGAGCTTTAAGGGTTCTTTAAAACTCCAGCGGTATCCGGAGCAGGGAAATGTTTACAACACATCACAGCTTCAAGATCTGGGTAATATCCAACAAAATACCCGAGAGGAATGTTCTGTTTCAGGCTGCGCTGCTCTGCCAACGCAAGGACGGGCAGATGATCCTCGTTTCCGCTGTCTGAGAGACACAGCTTAATTTCTGTCTGATCCCACCGCCGAGGCCGGCCAGTCTAGTTCATCAACTTGCGCTTGGATTTATGTGGACTTGCCAGCCTGTCACAGCAAGTCTGCACAGGCGGAGCGGCTGAGGGAAACAAGTATCCTCACGGCGAGGCTGTCAGGGAGGAGAAACTGTATTCGCATGCGTTTGGACGAGTATCGATAGTTTGTACAAGCCCGAGGCACAAGTCCAAGCGCTGCGATGTTTCCTGGTTCGCTTTAGCTTTGATATGCATCTAGTATTAGCTGATTAGAGAACCCCCCACTGATGGATCACATGCGCTTGGATCCGCGGTGTTTAGCTTTCCAGGTTCACTGAATGTTACATGATAATTAATCTCTGATAGCGCATACGGGCTCTCAATTTAGCCTATTAACAGCAGTGCCAAAGCGTTACTTGTTTGGAGAAGGTGATCTGTGCCCGTTTCCACACAAGCGGTACAGAGGCCACGGAGTGTTTGTGCAGGAGGCGATTCACGGGCAGCCGAGGAGGTTTTCATCCAAGAAAGCACTCATTCGCGAATTTCACCACCATCCGCCGGGTCCATTCCTGTTCATCTCATATTCCCAGCGTTTGGGATGAGCCGTGTTGTCTTAGATTAGGAGACATCCTCGCTCCGGTCGCTCCGCTGTCGCCTTGGATGTGAGGCTGCTCATAGTGTAAAGCTGCTCCGTCCCGTAAAGCCCGTTCATCTGGAGGGGTCTGCTGTGTCCCCGTTGCTGTTCTTATTCTCCCAGTCTTCTCCTTACGTATTTTTTTCCCATCTTTTGATTCTCCCTCACTGATAGCCTGAGCGCAGTGGACGAGGATGCAACCTCCTCCAGCGGATTACTGGAGTGTCAGCAGAGCGCAGGCGCACTGGCCCGGGCGAGCAGAGAAAAGCTGGAAGGCTGCGTTCAAGAGATTTACATAAACCTCAATAGGGTCCGGGCTGTAGAGGTCTCAAATGTGAATAGGATCCCGGAGTAAAGGCTAGCGATGGATGTCAGAAGCAGCCCATGCACTATGACGCTGCTTCATATAAGAAGACAAATTCTAGGCAATAAAAAGAGTCTATTTTTTTCAGTGTTTGCCTATTGGTGCTTTTAGAGACTCTTCACTGGTCACTGCCAGAGGAGGTAGTGAAGGGTTAAGTAGAAGACAGTGGTGACTGCAACACTCATCATTGCTCAACTGTCCCTGCACATTACTGAGATAAGCCTTCAAACTTTCCTCTCTTCCACTTCATGTAACTTTGCTGACCTCATTCCTGATCTCTTATTCCTTCTCTGAATTCACTGTTCACAAGCAAAACAAGACACACAGGCAGAACCGGAGCATGCAAAGTCTTAAGTCATTTGTGTTTCTATGCATCTTTTGTTGCACCGAAGGCGGTGGGTTAACCATTAGCGAATGCAGCTGAAGCAGACTGGGTGTTATTTGTCTGGGCTTCTGCTAAATAGGTTTACAGTGGCTGCAAGGGTGTGATCTTCATGCTCCGAGCATGACTACTTTCCGCTGAATGTGTTACGACTGAAACTAAACTGGTTTGTCTGGTAAACAATTCCAGAGAACAATACAGGCCACAGCACGTAACAAGGACGCTGATGACTTAAGTCTGATATAATGTTGCTTTATTAAAGCGGTCAAGGCTACTTGCCCTACATTCAACGCTGTTTTAGTTCCTAAATTTCATTATATGTCATGTCAGTTTCCCAGTTATGTTTAGGTGGTTTCACTTCAGTCTAATCATGTAACAGATATTCACAAAACACAGTCACAGTTACCGTAAATGCAGAAGAAACTGAATTTAAAAGCAGCTTGCAGACCTGATAGCAAAAAGTTCGCTAATGTGCATAGAAAGAGAGAGAGAGCAAAGTCAAGGGACTGCAGCCCTTTGTTAGGGGTGCACCTGTCCAAGAACCACCTGTCCCTCTCCAAGTCAGCACCCAGAGATACAGCAGCTGACACAGTCAGTGCCAGAGAGAGAGATTGGATTTCATTTCTATTCTCCAGGGACACAGTGGAGGAAGAAGGGAAAGGGAGGATGTGAGCTGATTTCACGCTACATTGTAAGTTGTCATTGCTACACAACCCCAAATGTCCTGACTGTCACAAACTATTTTTTTGTTCTTCCCCAGTGGACACGCTCAAAGCAAAACACAAATGACTACACTGCCCCACTGTAAGTTAAGCTCACAACCAAATAATGGTAAGACATCAGCATAGATAGGTAGTCTATATTGGTCTTTATTTAGAAGTTGGTACGACAGCCAAACCTTTAAATGGATGTACCAAGTTCAGGCCTCAGGTCACATGATCAGTGCCTCTACTATGTCTGGATTCAGGTTTATCTCCCTGAACTTGCCATATGACCCCCCCAAAACCCCCCTAAACAGACAGGTTGAAGAAGACTTTCCATGTTTTGACTGTGATATCCTGCTCTGTGCCCTCAACTCTACAGCCGTGGTGTGAAATCACAGTTAAATATACGAGGCACTGTCACATAATCAATCTATTTGTGGACAAACTGTAAGCCTGTGAGTCCTGTCACGAACACAAACAGTAGCTACACGGCGGCCAGATGAGAACTCTGAACAATCCCATTGAGACGAGGACGCCGGGAACCTTGTAAACAAAGACACTCTTATTCAGTCATTTGGTCGACATTATCGACACGGCCGGGCAGCCACGTACTTGGCCAAGTCCATTCACAAACTGCTTATTCTTACCTCAAGTCAGCTGAAGGGGAATTATTCCTGTTTTTCAGTCGTCTGTGCGTTAACTTTTCACAGCCATGGAAACGCTAAGTTCTCCCCGGGTTGTACTTTTGGTCACCCTAAACCTTTCCGGGCTTTAGCTTCGCGCTCTCCGTTGCCGCCGCATACTCCGGACGTCGGTGTCAAACGCGTCTAAGTCCGGCTTATTTTCACTCCGTCAGGTATTAACGATACTGATGCGACCGCGGAGGTTTACCTCAAACAGCCCAGGAAGGAAGGGGAATCTCTAAGGAGCAAACAGACAGCGCACGTACGACGAATACGTACTAGCATTGATCTACTAGCTGCCACCGCAAGTAAAGCTACGTACTAAGCGTTGGAGAATGCCGGAATCGAAAACTACATTTCCCATGAGCCACTCTGACATTTCAACAAGGATATCCGGGTATCATTGGCGTCACCTTTGACAAACATAAATAACCAATACATAACTAGGTAAACACATACATTTGTAGCGAACTGCAGGATATTGTATTTTGTTTCATTTTCTTAACAAAAATGGTTAAAACTTCCGTATTATGGTCACATTTAAATCTCTCAGAGTAGGTTTCACTTCGACCCACAGCTCAGTGTCAGATAGTGACACTCTAGTGACATCTAGTGACATGAAATACGAAATTTGAAGTGACTGATTTGAACCAGCAGCGTGTGGGACCAAGTGCAATGAAACAGATCACTTTGTGTAAAATGTTCACTTCACTTACATACTTAGGCAGTAGAGTAAATAAAGAACGTAAAACTACTTCATTAGTAAAAGTTCTGCATGTAAATCTTGATCTAAAAAAATTATGAAAATGTAAGTAAAAGAACTGATTAGGTTCCTGTAACTGATATATGATTAAATATGACATTATAGACTCTTAATACTGAAACATCAGTCTATCAGCAGCATGTTGTAGCTAGTTTCAACTACTTTATACACAATTTTATAACCAGGATCACAATGTAAATCATAAGTTAATTAATGAGAGTAAAAAAACAAAAGCAGTTTTGATACACAAATCTGTTTTAAGTTTTTCTTTACCCTTTGATTTTTGGTGAGATATTGGATCATTTAAATAAGTATTGATGTACAGCAAGACAAGATAAAGCTTTATTAATCCCGAAGGAAACTCTTGTGCAAAAATATTGCTCAATAAACAAAATTACACAACATCACAATAATTGCAATGCCCAGTAGAAAAGCAATAAGATATAAGCAGAACACAATACGGACTGGGGACCTGTCTAGGGTGTATCCTGCCTTCGCCCTGAGTCAGCTGGGATAGACTCCGGCCCCTCGTAAACTAAAATAAGACTCAAAAATAAATGTAAGAAATGATACCTGCAATGATCCTAAAGTAGTCATATTACACACGATGATGAAATATTGCACATGAAATTGAAATATTACACACGATAATAAAATGCTGCACTTGAAAATGAAGTACTGCACATGATAATAAAATATTGCGCATGAAATTGAAATATTGCACGGGAAAATGAAACGGTGCTGTACGGTGGAGCTGTTAACAACTCATAGTCATCTGAAATGTAAGCCTGACTACACACTGCTACATTTTCCCCTTAAAAGTAACTAAAGCTGTAAAATCAATGTTGAGTAGAGAGTACATTTCTTCTAAAATGTAGTGGTGCGGAATTATAACGTAGCGTCACATGGGTATGCTCAAGTAAAATAAGTACTACAGCTCAAAATTGTCTTTAAGTGGTGTACTTGAGTGTGTTTAGTTACTTTCCAGCACTGACAAGCTTCATTAAGTGAGAGTCGTATTAAAAGCTTCCAACAGTGGGTGTTCTTTATTCATTATCCTCAGGGTTGTGTCAGCCACACTGGTTGAGACTGCCAAAACAGAGCTCCCCATTAGCTTATTGTAGAACAGAAGTCTGATATCCTTTTGGTCAAAGAGATCAAATGCAAAGAGAAAAGATGTAAACAGAAGCACATGTTGGGTTTCACAAATGAGCCTCAATGAATATTACAACTTCTCTTAATGATCATTTTATTTGTGGTAGTTATGTTGACACTAGAATTATGTGCCATATGGATGTTGGTATTGAGGTCTTATTCATTAGTGTGCCTTTTTTTTTTAATGTGTGTGTTTGTTCTGCAAAATGTATCACATGGACAGAGAGCTTTAACTGTTCTAGTTTTGTTTTGCCTTTATATTTTCTGACTGCTCCAAAAATATGCCTACAAGAGAAGAATCAACATAATTAAATGAACAAACAATTTAATTCCATCCCTTGTTGTTGGTTTATTGAATTGTTTTGCTGCCGTTTCTCTGAAACATGAGTGAAATTGAAATTTCCTTAGTATAAAGAGTAGCATGTGAAACATCCAGTGGGCCTGGATTACCTCTGTTAATGCCGGTGTCACCCAGGTTGTTTGAACCGGCGAAGTTCAAAGGATTAGGACAAATATCAGCTGGTTCGGTACTGAAAGAGCAGGGCAAAGTCTAAAACCCATTAAAATGTTATTAAGACTGCCCTGTCCGAAATCAATCAACACAATTGCATGTAACTGTTTGACTTTGAAAATAAAAGGTTACATTAATTGGATATAAGACTTTGGAATCCAGTGTTTAAACGATTTCATGCAAAATTACCCTACTGTAACCTTAGCGGAAGTACAGAAAATACATGGGCAGGTTATACTTTGAAAACCAATATAATATGTTCACATAAAATATGCTTAGGTAGAAAAACTTAGTGCATCAACACATCATAACAGACTTTAACACTGTTACTATTAAACTAAATGTTAAATCTTGAAATGGGTGGAAAAGGAATTTTACCTCAAATGTGATTTTGATCCATACAAAGTGGCTACTTCTGGATGAGATTAGCTTTATTTTTTGATTTTGATGTTAACTAACTGTTGGATAACAAAAATATTTTTGTTTTTTATTTTTTAAAGTTTTGATTATCAGATTTGATGAGAACACAGTTAGATAAGACAAGATAAACTTTATTGATTCCTCACCAGCAAAATTTACATGTTTGAGGAGCTGGATACAAATGGAGCAAGAAAAGAAGTACTGAAGTACAATAAGGCTAAAATAAAGATATGCACACCTTTAACATCTATACATGTGGCATGATGAATATAAATATGTATGTGCACAAGCATGACATGATGGATAATGGACCCAAATGAAGGATCCATACTCTGTGTAGAATTGTACTTACATTTATTTACTTACTTTACATTTAGGGCGGTGTTAACATGATGTTGTTGCACATTAAAAGCTGGAAGAGAAAATGATCTGGAAGGGCTATATGGAAAAAAATAGTGTTCCATTTTGTTGTTGAATTACAGACATTATTACTTTACTATCTTAACTTTATTATCACTGATATTTAAATTGCTTACATAAAAATAATATCAAATAACAATCAATAATACACTTTTAAGTGTTGGTTTGCTATTGTGTTACTGTACTAAATGATGGTGCACATCATTTATAAGAAACCCAGGCTTGAGTTTTGAAACTCATTGATGTCCACTGAGGGCTTCTTACCCCAAAGAAGAAGGGACGTGTTTACTGAAAAGTACTACTTTTACACTTCTAGAGATTTTTGTGTTTAAACTAATGGATCACACACCTCTTGACTCTCACGTAAACAACAAAGAAGTTTGTATGGATGTTTTCTTGTTAAAAAACAAACAAACAAACAAAAAAACCCCCACATACACATGATTGTTTTGTATTGTCAAAATATTACATCCAAACCACGTCTTGATTTCCTTCTATCTGCAATATGATTTCAAAGTTAATCATCCAAGAAAAGACTTTAACTGAAAGAAAACATTCTATGAAGACACAGGCTGCCATCAGCTAAGAGACAAAAAAAAAAAAAAACGTGGAGTCGTAGTGATTTATCTCCACGGCTGAGTGAGGCGGAGCGAAGCATCCTCTGATAGGAACAGACCGGGGAGCTGAGAATGAGTCTGGGCGGAGAAACTTACCGCTGGCCGTTGTTTCTCCCATGCAGTGAGCTTACCAGGGGCTCACGGTGCCTACAGGATACATGGAAACGCTAGCACCGGTGGGAACTAACTTAACTTTTTCACAATAGCGACAACTTGCTAGTTGCTAACTCCAGCGCGGCGACGGAGAAAAAAAAACAAACAAAAAAACTTTCAAAGGAGTATTTCTTCGTCCAGAAGGTATTCATCTTTGTACACTTGTGCCCCCCCCTTTTTTTTTTGTCTAGTGCACTTGTTCCTCGCTGGTAATTTCTTTCACAGTCAACGCTTCTTCCCGGTGCTAACTTTTTTTTGCTAAGCTAGCCCACTTGAGTTGAACTTTTGCTGTATTGTTTTCAAAGGCCAGTGTCGGTGCGTACACACTGTTGTCATGACAATGCTAGGGAAACCCAGCGCGAGGCACGTTGAGAGACACAAAAGACACCAGCAGCTCCGCTTTAAGACTTTCCCCTGCGAAGGAAAACTACACTAAAACTTCACCCAAAACAAAAACCAACAACCACTGGTACCGTTACTCTCTTTCGCCCGTTTTTGCGTGGACATATCAAAGACAAGA
Source organism: Stegastes partitus (assembly GCF_000690725.1). Lineage (NCBI taxonomy): Eukaryota > Metazoa > Chordata > Actinopteri > Pomacentridae > Stegastes > Stegastes partitus. The sequence goes on along the minus strand of NW_007579357.1, from coordinate 54,368 downwards.
CCCCCCCTCTGGTATCCTGTGTCAGTGGAAAAAAAAAAGAGCAGCGCTTTTGGGAGGTAAGAGGGTCAAGAAGGATATGTGCAAACTGTTGGGCTAAGGTGTGTCCTGTGTTTATGTGGGACAAATTGTGACCCCGCTAGCCAGGAAAGGGATGCTTTTAGTCGGCTCTTTTGCTGTTTTTATGGCCGGCGCACATGTGGAAATGACTGGCTTCCACAATAGAGAGTGAGCAACACAATTGTCTTAGGGGAAAAGGAAAAAGATGTGTGTGTGTGTGTGGGGTGGGGGAATAGTTGCATGAGGGACAAAAATAAATAATTGTGTCACTGTATGTAGGGACCAGGAAGATGGGGGGGTCAGGGTCACTTGTTTTTACAGGGTCATGGTCATGTGAGGACAGCAGAGGACGAAGTTGGGGGGGCTTTGTTTGTGCCACTGTTATACATATGTGTGGCCGCAAACATCCAGTAGACACATGGAGACAGAGCAGATTAGGAGCTGCTCCCCTCCGGTGACTCATACTTGTTCAAAGTCTTGTGCAAGGGAAGTTTTCACAACTCCAGGTGGTTAAAGATGACAGTCTCATGGACCAGCGCCATACTTGTCATGAAGCGCTACACCAGCAGAATATATGTCGTTAATACAGTCCAACTCATACATGAATACTTACATTTGGGTGACGTGTGTTGAAAAGGCTATATCTATAACACTGTTACTATACTGATGTAAATCTGCTGATGTTAAGTCTGAAAACAGATGTGTTATTCTAGGATCCATTATTTAATCTGAGATTAAATGCGTGGAATCATGGAGCCTGAGGACGCCAAAACAGCCTCCTTTCAATTTTTTGTAATCTTTATTGTAGTGTATTGTTTTAATGAAAACTGAAAATATCAGTCACAATTTCCCAAAGCCCAAGATGATGTCTTCAGATTGCCCTTTGTTTGCATGGCTCTCAGTTCAAAACAACTTCAAAAGAGAAGAAACCTTCTCATAAGTTCAAAACTGAATATGGAGATTGTCATTTTTACTTAAATATGACCTGTAGTCGGAGTTCCAAACTTTTTGACAAAGCATTTAAGCTGTACTTTTCTCTTTAGGAGGAAATCACAGGGTAGCATATTTAATATTCATAAATAAAAGTTATTTCCGGGTTCTCCAGCTTCCTCCTACACAGTCCAAACACATGTTGAGGTTAATTGTTGATTCTAAATTGTCCGTAGGTGTGAATGTGAGTGTCCTTGGTTGTCTGTCTCTAAGTGCAGCCCTGTGATAGACTGGCGACCTGTCCAGGGTGTCCCCTGCCTTCACCCTAAGTCGGCTGGGATAGACTCCAGCCCCCCCGCGACCTTAGTGAGGATTAAGCGGTGTATAGATAATGGATGGACGGATACACAAAAGAAAACATTCAATAAATACATAATGCAACTCGGCATAATGAGGATTTAATTTTGTACAATACCATGTGCAGTGTCTGTTTTAACAGAATTGTTGTAAACTAGGTTAATGCAGAAAAAGTGTGTCAAAGTGCTTGTCTTAGCCTCTACAAAAAAAAGCACAATACAATACATACATCCATTATCTATACACTGCTTAATCCTCACTAGGGTCGCGGGGGGGCTGGAGTCTATCCCAGCTGACTTAGGGTGAAGGCAGGGGACACGCTGGACAGGTCGCCAGTCTATCACAGGGCTGCACTTAGAGACAGACAACCAAGCACACTCACATTCACACCTACGGACAATTTAGAATCACCAATTAACCTCAACATGTTTTTGGACTGTGTGGGAGGAAGCCGGAGAACCCGGAGAGAACCCACGCTGCACAGGGAGAACATGCAAACTCCACACAGAAAGATTCCGGTCCCTCACCGGGACGCGAACCGGCGACCTTCTTGCTGCGAGGCAACAGTGCTACCAACTGCGCCACCCTGCAGCACCATACATACAAATATATACAAATATAATAAATTATCTAAATCAAATCCACAGTACAGTTTGTCATATAACAAAAGCTATAAATCACAGTCATAAAATTGCTTCCAATCACATACATTATGCATTTAATGATAATGTACAGCAGAATTTTGCTGCATTGATTATTTGCCATGCCTTGGATCTGTGGCAGTCCTCCCGGTCTCCGTGTGTGTCGGAACATGCAGCCGCATCTCCCCAGCCTGGCTTCCACCCGCAGGGCCTGAGAGCACGCTTACAGAGACACATAAACATACACTCACACACTCATTCACACACTCAGGCACATGGGGCAACATGAACAAGCCTACATCAAAGATACATCTGTTTCTTATGCATGTTTGATGGGACAGGCAGGCAGCGGCTGGCCACTGCTCCGAGTTACAGCGCAGATTAGTATGCATGACTAGGTGGAAGGAAAGCCGTGAATCCGGATGACTAGTGAGGGAAAAGAAGGCTGGATACAGTGCACATATAAGAAAAAGGAAATAAAACATGAGGAATGCGTTGAATTGTTGCTTCTTGTCTGTCTTCCATAATTTAGTGTTAAATGACAGCTTGGTAGACTCTTGGCTTGAGAGTAACACAAAAAGCAGGTGTTCGTAGTGAAAAATGAATAAAAATGCAGATAGAACTGGAAAATTAAAATAAAGCTGAGGCACTAGAGAGTTAAAAATACTCTCCTCTGTTGTGCAGTTGTCTGTAGTTTGATGTATTGTTGGCCTTTTTTAAGCTGCGAGCAGCTGGTCAGTTGTTAGCTTGTTTTCCAAACTTTCTAGGGCACGGTTATAAAAACTGTATCGTCTGGTTTCTCACACAAGGATTAAGCCCAGTCCAAGGACATTTATGCTCAGTGGACGCCTCAATTTATTTTTGTTTATGTATTATCGGCTTTGTAGGGCACATTAGTCTGAGTTTAGCTCGGTTGGTAAATTCTGTGTGTGCTGCATCAGACACCTTTGCTTCTAAGGGAGTGAAATTACCCCAGAATTCATTTTCTTTTTAACCAAATAGATTAATGTATTGATAAAATAAATGCCTGAAATATTGCATCTTTGATGTGCTGAAAATTCAATTTTTAGTCCGTCAAACATTCCAAAGGGTTTAAGTTTTCAAACATTTGAAATGTCCCTTGCCAGTCATTGATTAAACCCCTAAAAACTCATCTCTGTGTATTTAAGTTGCATATTTTGAAGTTGTTTTCCCCATAAAAATAATCCCTTTATGCCTTAAAATGGCTCAGATGTGACTCTACACCTTTGCTTCCTCTAGAATGTGTAGATTTATGAAGTCCCTGCCTCTCTCTCCGTGCACCCCTCTCCAAATGTTGCACCTCGAGCACACCAGCTTACCTACGACACTTGAACTCTGTAAAGCCACTGTAAGCTACACAATGGTTGGTTTTAACATTGGAGTATTTCTGCCATGTACAGTCAAACTGGAAACTGATTCTGAAAAAGAATAATGATATGAAAAGTCCCACCCTGCAAGTTGACCAGATGGTTTGTCATATATGAAACCTGCTGACTGCTTATTTCACTTCTAGCACATTACAAAAGCACCAAACGGACACGTCAACAAGATAAAAAAGATTTTCACCAAAGGGTGCCTTTAAAGTTTCAAGTAATCAGTTTTTAAAAAGGTCACATTCATTTTTCTGCCATTGATTAAACTAAAGGCACAAGTCAGATACCCCCATCTGTGATACCAGCCAGTGTAATCATCACGGTGAAAGTAGGAGCATGTAGGGTGACTTAGTTTGTATTTCTTGACCTTATAGCAAAATGCAGCACTCACTGTCAACATCCGCCGTCTTTACTTTGCCAGGATTTCTCCATCAGATCAGTGAAAGCTGGGATTGGCTGCACATCAATTTTGTCAGGAGTACATCTTGGCACAGGGGGATACACGCATCCCAAATTTAAGTGAAGTTCACCTTCCAAAACATTCGGCGCTTTGGATCGAGGCAGCGTCCTGTCAGCTCACTTGATTGTATGTTTTCCTTCTTGCCAGATGTTCTGCTTAATTACCATGCAGGCTCGGGGCGAGAGAGGTGTGTTACCGTCGTACACGGTTTATCCAGGTGCTGCAGCTCTGCATAATTACCTCACATTAACAGGAAAAATATTAATTAGATTCATGCTGTGTTTCCTTGAGTGAGAAATAGGTCAGTGTTGTTGGTGTACCGAAGGGTTGTGAGCAGTGATTGAGAAAATGTGTTGAATGGATTCTTGAGCAGAAAGCAGCTGTCATGCATATACTATTGAATCTAATTAAGGCGTGAATATGTGTGAAAAGGAGATGAAAATTAAATATGGTTGATTGACTGATTAGTCAGTTGACAGAATATTAACCAGCATCTATAGTAATAGTTGTTTATATCTAAATTTAATGGTTCCAGCTTTTTAGATGAGATTATTTGATGCTTTCCTTTGTCATACAACATATTTAACCCAAACTTAAGTGAAATAACTTTGGGGTTTGTGTAAAATAATTGATTAATCAAAAAAAAAAAAAAAAATTACAAAAAAATTAAACACTAGCTACATCTCTAAAAGTAAGTTAATATCACAAAAAAAAAAAAAAAAAAAACACTAGCTGCATCCCTAAATCCACTGTATGGCAATAAGGACTTTCAAAAAGTAAGTTAATATCACAGTCATTACTGAGTGTAAAAATCAGACATAAATCTTTGGTAGTTGAATATAATTATTAGGATGAACTAACAGTTATTTGAACTGACTGTTACCATTTTGTTTGCACAGTTAAGCTACAAACAGCTGGATAAAACTTACAGAAGTGTCATATTTCTGTCACTATATTCACGTCATCTTCCACCAGCTGTGTCCCTTTCCTCTGCTCTGGTTTAATGGCTACTTTTTATTTCCATTTCATTGACCATCTGTTGACATAAACATCGTCGATGAAGTTGCAAAGTCAGACACCACACTGCTGTGGGCACGTTTGGTTTTAAGCCAGAAGAAAAAGGACTGCTCAATAACATGGAGGAGGTGATTTGTCAGATATGCCATTCCATTCCTTTAAAACTAATAGTGACATAAAATGAACAGAACAAGACATTTTAATCGTCGATTGGAATTATTTTGTATGACAGTTAATTGTCAACTTGAATTGCTTGACTGTGACAGCCCACTTGTCATCTCTTCTTTAAATTCTTTAGATGTTTAGGAAGAGGGATGGGACACTGGATAGTGAATACATACAGGAAAGTCCAAAGCAGCAGAGAAACCAAGCCTTGCTAGGTTTCCATCATAAATCACACAGTGTGAGGACAACTTTGAAACTCAACACCTCAAGATCTGAGAGGGCTTCAGAGGCCCTTAAAGAGACAGAGGGAGGCTGACAGATACACAGAAAACACAAAAGTCTCCCGTGTGAATGATTGTATGTTTCCGGAAAGGTTTTATAATGGGTGATTATTTTGATGAATGGCTGAAAGATAGTATGCCACATGTGGTTATTCATCATCCCTCTCTTTTACAGTGTTTTATGTGTATGGTGAGCACTGTCAGGGTAACACATATGTGTGTGTCTGTATGTTCCCAGGTAAAGAAGAGGGCAGCCCTGTGTGAAAGAAGAACCACCAACCCAAACCTGGGCAGCCACTGGGGCCCCAGGGTGCTGGAATGGAACAGCTCATAGAGTAAGAGATTATGTCTTTATTTGTCCCTCTAGACAGCTGGTTTTACACACTTTGTTAACATGTTTTATTGTGTTTACTAAATGTACATCCTGTCTCTATTTTGAGGCTTCCTGGAGCTGTTGTTGCCCACGCTTCAGCTGCGTGCATGGCACTGGGGCTGGAGAGGCATTTCAGCTTTATATACAAAGAGGTTGATGATTACCTCAGCTCACTCTGTTTTTTTTTTGGTGCTGTACACAATGACTTACAAATGCCCTTTATTATACCCAGTAGTTTCAGCTATACGGTTTTCAGACTCTGATTTACAGTTCCAGTACAGTGAAAATCCATATGTAGTGTCACTTCAAAGCCATTTTCAAGCTCGGTAAACCACTGCTTTTATAACCACAACATCGTCTGACAAAGTCACTATACATGAGTTAAAAAATGTGCCGTGAATTCTGGGATATTTCCATGTTACATGATCGCTCAGAGAAGGTTGTATGGTCAACTGTTTTGGTCAGCACTGTCAATCACAGATGCAGATAGTCTTCTTTCTGAAGGGGGCATAGACAGCAGCAGTTCAGCTGCATTTTAAAGCAGCAGACACTGAAGAAGGCCATGCCGATCAGAACTAATACCGCAGGTTATACAGTCATGATAGCATGACTGAGCTTAAAATTTAAGGCACATTCGGGGGACATGTGGGAATTTCATTAATTTGGAAAGGGCCATGATATGAGATCCTAAAGGGTTTATGTTTACTTGTTAATGCAAACTGAGGTGAGGACATTTAAAAGAGAGCTTGAAGATCTACCGTCTGTTTGTAGTACAACATCTTTAGACACTTAAAAACCTTCAGGTTGGGTGTTTTAATAGGACAGGTTGATGAGAGGCTTGAAGGTTTACAACCTAACATGTCTGGGCATTTTGAGACCTTGCTCTTCTCTATTTTTAGCAAAAAAACAGCACTCACCATCATCCAGTATGCAAAAGGTTGCTCTTTGAGTTGATGAATGGAGTGTCAGGGAAGTGAGGGCTAGATACACAATCTCGCAGGCCCAGTGAAGCAAGGACGGCAGGGGGAATACAAAGAAACCTAAATATAATCACGAATGCACTTGGGAGCAGTTGTGCCCAGAATTCCACGGAGGCAGACAATTATACATAAACTCTGTAGCACACAAACACCAACAGTCCTGCCCTATGGCTCTTCTTTAAGCAGTGAGTCAGCAGAAAGTTGTAAAAAAAGGCCTGGGAACGACGGGACAGAGGAGGAGTAACCAGACTGTCTGTATGAAGGCAACATCATGTTGTTGGGGGATGGGCAGCTGATTTATTTAACCCTACATACCTCTACTGAACTTCTCAGCATAACATTGTGTCATCTATCTATCTATCTATCTATCTATCTATCTATCTATCTATCTATCTATCTATCTATCTATCTATCTATCTATCTATCTATCTATCTATCTAATTATGTGTTGTGTTATTCTTCCAGACACCTGCTTTGCTTCTGTCACCACATACTAGCTTCCTTTCCAAATACATCCCTTCCCCTCTTTGTCACTGCTGCTGTAGCTGGGCAGAGTGCGATAAGAGCCATGGGAGCTGTATCTTCTTGGCTCTATTGCATGTCCTCTTCCCTTCTTCTCGGCACACTCTGCAGATAGCGGAAACAGGATTGGCATTGTGTCTCTGGGCTCTGCGCGCACGTTCAGTCAAGGCTGGATTTCTGTACGTGTGTGTGTGTGTGTGTGTGTGTGTTTGTGCGCACGTGTGACTGTGCATTTGAGTGTGTGTGTGCATCACATACTCTTTGGCGTTCCAGTATACATATTTTTCACCAGCGTAGATGCAGCATGTATAATTCATACCTATGACTGTGCCTTGAAAGGGATGCGTGCCTACATGCTTTCCCTCCCACTCGCTGCACCCCAAACCTGTCAAGTGAAACCATTCATTTACAGTATGTCAGCGCCGACCTCCCTCATGTCTCGTATTGACTGTGACACATCAGCGATTGTTGAATCACCCTCCTCCTTTACCGACACCTTTGGCTCCAAGGCCGTCATGACTAGCTTTCTCTTAATGATTAGGTTACGTCACTGACCTGCCGCTGCACCGTGCCAAACTGTAGAGTGACAGAGACGGATTCCTGACTTGCGCAACTACGCTCTCCTCTCTGGCCTGTGACTCACTGGTGAGTCATCGCAACAAGGAAAGGTTCTATAAATGCACCTACATGCATGTGCACACACATACACTCACGCTTGTACGCACCGTGTGCACGTGCACATGCAGTCTCTGCTGTCAGACAAACTCTGCTGACGTTTGTCCTTGCGTGTGTGTGTTTGTGAAAAGTTAAGAAACTAGTGTGTGTATATTTGTGGTGTGTGTGTACACCCACAGATGTTCTACATCTGCCCTTCCTCTCTGTTGTTGTGTTTGTGTACACACACGCGCACACGCACGTACACGCTGTTAATTATGATAATTATCACAATTGTAATAGAGTTTGTCTTTTTCAGATAAAGTCCAAAAAGCCGAATGAATAATTGTTTGACACTTAGTGCATTCCAATTACTGTTCTGTTGACTCAGCCTTGATAAGATAAGGACAAGCATAATAATGAGGACACGTTGTATTTGTGATAAATTGGATTGAGGTACTCAGCCAATAGAGGGCGACATAACACTTAGTATTTCACAAGAAGAGTTGAGTTCACCAAGTAAATGACTGAAGAAGTTTATTTAATTCAACTATCATAGCAGCACCATTTCTCACTCCTGCTGTAAACTGATAATATTTAAGGAAGTATGTTTGTAACTTGATTGATGTTGCCAGTTCATAAATTTACTCAGCAGAGTTCCATATTTCAAATATCTGTGTTTGGGAGAGTGGGCGATAATGGCAGTTTCATTTTAATGCCTCATAACATTTCCTATGTCTCTGTGCAGTTTTGAATTCCTAAGAGGCTCATTTGCTGATGCGGTATTTGTTCTAACAAAAAGCTTAGAACATCCATATATGAGATCAGTTAGATGTTAGTGTGGGAAGCGCTGTTTCACTATTGTACTTTTTAATGTCCCATGACACAGCCTGTCACGGTTTGACACTTAAACGCAGGTGTTGTCAGAGTGGGCCTCTAAAATTCTCCTAAAAGATGAATGTTCATGGTGGCCTTGCACTGTGACACACCGTTATGTGAGTTAGAAGTGCAGTTTAGGTCAAATAAAATCATAGATTGTCAGGTAAATTTTGATAAAGTACGAGTTTTATTAGTTTTTGTGGTTTTCAAGCTGTTGTTGCATCGTGTTTTGTAGTGGGGTTCTGAAATGTATGAAAACCGATGCAACCGTTGTCACAAACTTGAGCAGTGCTGGGTTTTGGGTGACTGATGGAGCTGTTGTTCAGTCATGGTTAGAGTCATTCTTCAATGGATACTGTTTATTTATGCA
>NW_007579357.1:12990-42698 GCF_000690725.1 Stegastes partitus | reverse complement strand
CACCCCTCTCCAAATGTTGCACCTCGAGCACACCAGCTTACCTACGACACTTGAACTCTGTAAAGCCACTGTAAGCTACACAATGGTTGGTTTTAACATTGGAGTATTTCTGCCATGTACAGTCAAACTGGAAACTGATTCTGAAAAAGAATAATGATATGAAAAGTCCCACCCTGCAAGTTGACCAGATGGTTTGTCATATATGAAACCTGCTGACTGCTTATTTCACTTCTAGCACATTACAAAAGCACCAAACGGACACGTCAACAAGATAAAAAAGATTTTCACCAAAGGGTGCCTTTAAAGTTTCAAGTAATCAGTTTTTAAAAAGGTCACATTCATTTTTCTGCCATTGATTAAACTAAAGGCACAAGTCAGATACCCCCATCTGTGATACCAGCCAGTGTAATCATCACGGTGAAAGTAGGAGCATGTAGGGTGACTTAGTTTGTATTTCTTGACCTTATAGCAAAATGCAGCACTCACTGTCAACATCCGCCGTCTTTACTTTGCCAGGATTTCTCCATCAGATCAGTGAAAGCTGGGATTGGCTGCACATCAATTTTGTCAGGAGTACATCTTGGCACAGGGGGATACACGCATCCCAAATTTAAGTGAAGTTCACCTTCCAAAACATTCGGCGCTTTGGATCGAGGCAGCGTCCTGTCAGCTCACTTGATTGTATGTTTTCCTTCTTGCCAGATGTTCTGCTTAATTACCATGCAGGCTCGGGGCGAGAGAGGTGTGTTACCGTCGTACACGGTTTATCCAGGTGCTGCAGCTCTGCATAATTACCTCACATTAACAGGAAAAATATTAATTAGATTCATGCTGTGTTTCCTTGAGTGAGAAATAGGTCAGTGTTGTTGGTGTACCGAAGGGTTGTGAGCAGTGATTGAGAAAATGTGTTGAATGGATTCTTGAGCAGAAAGCAGCTGTCATGCATATACTATTGAATCTAGTTAAGGCGTGAATATGTGTGAAAAGGAGATGAAAATTAAATATGGTTGATTGACTGATTAGTCAGTTGACAGAATATTAACCAGCATCTATAGTAATAGTTGTTTATATCTAAATTTAATGGTTCCAGCTTTTTAGATGAGATTATTTGATGCTTTCCTTTGTCATACAACATATTTAACCCAAACTTAAGTGAAGTGACTTTGGGGTTTGTATAAAATAATTGATTAATCAAAAAAAAAAAATTACAAAAAAATTAAACACTAGCTACATCTCTAAAAGTAAGTTAATATCACAGTCATTACTGAGTGTAAAAACCAGACATAAACCTTTAGTAGTTGAATATAATTATTAGGATGAACTAACAGTTATTTGAACTGACTGTTACCATTTTGTTTGCACAGTTAAGCTACAAACAGCTGGATAAAACTTACAGAAGTGTCATATTTCTGTCACTATATCCACGTCATCTTCCACCAGCTGTGTCCCTTTCCTCTGCTCTGGTTTAATGGCTACTTTTTATTTTCCATTTCATTGACCATCTGTTGACATAAACATCGTCGATAAAGTTGCAAAGTCAGACACCACACTGCTATGGGCATGCTTGGTTTGAAGCCAAAAGAAAAAGGACTGCTCAATAACTTGGAGGAGGTGATTTGTCAGATATGCCATTCCATTCCTTTAAAACTAATAGTGACATAAAATGAACAGAACAAGACATTTAAATCGTCGACTGGAATTATTTTGTATGACAGTTAATTGTCAACTTGAATTGCTTGACTGTGACAGCCCACTTGTCATCTCTTCTTTAAATTCTTTAGATGTTTAGGAAGAGGGATGGGACACTGGATAGTGAATACATACAGGAAAGTCCAAAGCAGCAGAGAAACCAAGCCTTGCTAGGTTTCCATCATAAATCACACAGTGTGAGGACAACTTTGAAACTCAACACCTCAAGATCTGAGAGGGCTTCAGAGGCCCTTAAAGAGACAGAGGGAGGCTGACAGATACACAGAAAACACAAAAGTCTCCCGTGTGAATGATTGTATGTTTCCGGAAAGGTTTTATAATGGGTGATTATTTTGATGAATGGCTGAAAGATAGTATGCCACATGTGGTTATTCATCATCCCTCTCTTTTACAGTGTTTTATGTGTATGGTGAGCACTGTCAGGGTAACACATATGTGTGTGTCTGTATGTTCCCAGGTAAAGAAGAGGGCAGCCCTGTGTGAAAGAAGAACCACCAACCCAAACCTGGGCAGCCACTGGGGCCCCAGGGTGCTGGAATGGAACAGCTCATAGAGTAAGAGATTATGTCTTTATTTGTCCCTCTAGACAGCTGGTTTTACACACTTTGTTAACATGTTTTATTGTGTTTACTAAATGTACATCCTGTCTCTATTTTGAGGCTTCCTGGAGCTGTTGTTGCCCACGCTTCAGCTGCGTGCATGGCACTGGGGCTGGAGAGGCATTTCAGCTTTATATACAAAGAGGTTGATGATTACCTCAGCTCACTCTGTTTTTTTTTTGGTGCTGTACACAATGACTTACAAATGCCCTTTATTATACCCAGTAGTTTCAGCTATACGGTTTTCAGACTCTGATTTACAGTTCCAGTACAGTGAAAATCCATATGTAGTGTCACTTCAAAGCCATTTTCAAGCTCGGTAAACCACTGCTTTTATAACCACAACATCGTCTGACAAAGTCACTATACATGAGTTAAAAAATGTGCCGTGAATTCTGGGATATTTCCATGTTACATGATCGCTCAGAGAAGGTTGTATGGTCAACTGTTTTGGTCAGCACTGTCAATCACAGATGCAGATAGTCTTCTTTCTGAAGGGGGCATAGACAGCAGCAGTTCAGCTGCATTTTAAAGCAGCAGACACTGAAGCAGGCCATGCCGATCAGAACTAATACCGCGGGTTATACAGTCATGATAGCATGACTGAGCTTAAAATTTAAGGCACATTCGGGGGACATGTGGGACTTTCATTAATTTGAAAGGGGCCACGATATGAGATCTTAAAGGGTTTATGTTTACTTGTTAATGCAAACTGAGATGAGGACATTTAAAAGAGAGCTTGAAGATCTACCGTCTGTTTGTAGTACAACATCTTTAGACACTTAAAAACCTTCAGGTTGGGTGTTTTAATAGGACAGGTTGATGAGAGGCTTGAAGGTTTACAACCTAACATGTCTGGGCATTTTGAGACCTTGCTCTTCTCTATTTTTAGCAAAAAAACAGCACTCACCATCATCCAGTATGCAAAAGGTTGCTCTTTGAGTTGATGAATGGAGTGTCAGGGAAGTGAGGGCTAGATACACAATCTCGCAGGCCCAGTGAAGCAAGGACGGCAGGGGGAATACAAAGAAACCTAAATATAATCACGAATGCACTTGGGAGCAGTTGTGCCCAGAATTCCACGGAGGCAGACAATTATACATAAACTCTGTAGCACACAAACACCAACAGTCCTGCCCTATGGCTCTTCTTTAAGCAGTGAGTCAGCAGAAAGTTGTAAAAAAAGGCCTGGGAACGACGGGACAGAGGAGGAGTAACCAGACTGTCTGTATGAAGGCAACATCATGTTGTTGGGGGATGGGCAGCTGATTTATTTAACCCTACATACCTCTACTGAACTTCTCAGCATAACATTGTGTCATCTATCTATCTATCTATCTATCTATCTATCTATCTATCTATCTATCTATCTATCTATCTATCTATCTATCTATCTATCTATCTATCTATCTAATTATGTGTTGTGTTATTCTTCCAGACACCTGCTTTGCTTCTGTCACCACATACTAGCTTCCTTTCCAAATACATCCCTTCCCCTCTTTGTCACTGCTGCTGTAGCTGGGCAGAGTGCGATAAGAGCCATGGGAGCTGTATCTTCTTGGCTCTATTGCATGTCCTCTTCCCTTCTTCTCGGCACACTCTGCAGATAGCGGAAACAGGATTGGCATTGTGTCTCTGGGCTCTGCGCGCACGTTCAGTCAAGGCTGGATTTCTGTACGTGTGTGTGTGTGTGTGTGTGTGTGTGTTTGTGTGTTTGTGTGCACGTGTGACTGTGCATTTGAGTGTGTGTGTGTGCATCACATACTCTTTGGCGTTCCAGTATACATATTTTTCACCAGCGTAGATGCAGCATGTATAATTCATACCTATGACTGTGCCTTGAAAGGGATGCGTGCCTACATGCTTTCCCTCCCACTCGCTGCACCCCAAACCTGTCAAGTGAAACCATTCATTTACAGTATGTCAGCGCCGACCTCCCTCATGTCTCGTATTGACTGTGACACATCAGCGATTGTTGAATCACCCTCCTCCTTTACCGACACCTTTGGCTCCAAGGCCGTCATGACTAGCTTTCTCTTAATGATTAGGTTACGTCACTGACCTGCCGCTGCACCGTGCCAAACTGTAGAGTGACAGAGACGGATTCCTGACTTGCGCAACTACGCTCTCCTCTCTGGCCTGTGACTCACTGGTGAGTCATCGCAACAAGGAAAGGTTCTATAAATGCACCTACATGCATGTGCACACACATACACTCACGCTTGTACGCACCGTGTGCACGTGCACATGCAGTCTCTGCTGTCAGACAAACTCTGCTGACGTTTGTCCTTGCGTGTGTGTGTTTGTGAAAAGTTAAGAAACTAGTGTGTGTATATTTGTGGTGTGTGTGTACACCCACAGATGTTCTACATCTGCCCTTCCTCTCTGTTGTTGTGTTTGTGTACACACACGCGCACACGCACGTACACGCTGTTAATTATGATAATTATCACAATTGTAATAGAGTTTGTCTTTTTCAGATAAAGTCCAAAAAGCCGAATGAATAATTGTTTGACACTTAGTGCATTCCAATTACTGTTCTGTTGACTCAGCCTTGATAAGATAAGGACAAGCATAATAATGAGGACATGTTGTATTTGTGGTAAATTGGATTGAGGTACTCAGCCAATAGAGGGCGACATAACACTTAGTATTTCACAAGAAGAGTTGAGTTCACCAAGTAAATGACTGAAGAAGTTTATTTAATTCAACTATCATAGCAGCACCATTTCTCACTCCTGCTGTAAACTGATAATATTTAAGGAAGTATGTTTGTAACTTGATTGATGTTGCCAGTTCATAAATTTACTCAGCAGAGTTCCATATTTCAAATATCTGTGTTTGGGAGAGTGGGCGATAATGGCAGTTTCATTTTAATGCCTCATAACATTTCCTATGTCTCTGTGCAGTTTTGAATTCCTAAGAGGCTCATTTGCTGATGCGGTATTTGTTCTAACAAAAAGCGTCGAACATCCATATATGAGATCAGTTAGATGTTAGTGTGGGAAGCGCTGTTTCACTATTGTACTTTTTAATGTCCCATGACACAGCCTGTCACGGTTTGACACTTAAACGCAGGTGTTGTCAGAGTGGGCCTCTAAAATTCTCCTAAAAGATTAATGTTCACAGTGGCCTTGCACTGTGACACACCGTTATGTGAGTTAGAAGTGCAGTTTAGGTCAAATAAAATCATAGATTGTCAGGTAAATTTTGATAAAGTACGAGTTTTATTAGTTTTTGTGGTTTTCAAGCTGTTGTTGCATCGTGTTTTGTAGTGGGGTTCTGAAATGTATGAAAACTGATGCAATCATTGTCACAAACTTGAGCAGTGCTGGGTTTTGGGTGACTGATGGAGCTGTTGTTCAGTCATGGTTAGAGTCATTCTTCAATGGATACTGTTTATTTATGCACATTTATATAATGTCTAGAAATTGGCATTGAGTTTTATTAGCTTAATTCGAGCTTCAACCCTCTGAACACCAGGCAGTTTCTCTGCATTTTTCACTCCTGTCACTGTTTTACTCACTGTGGGCTCATTTTTCATTGCAATATAAAGTCCTGCACCTCTGTGGAAACAGCACAGCTATGGCTAGAAGGAGAGAGAACACAAAAATGTCAACACAGCTACCATGCCATATATCATAAAAAAGAAAGTAAAATTTCTTTGAATTTTTATGTTACGAGAATTGGGGGAAAAAAAAAAATGGAATCAGCATGTACAGAATTTTTCAATATCCCACAGATGTTTGCAATGCTGGGGGAACAAATGGTAACTTGACATACTGCAGATATTTCAGTACTTTTAATTTGTTTTGTCTCATTTCTGCTCTGTGACAACCACCCTGCAGTTCAGTCCAGTTCAGCTAAAACATCCCTGACTTTTGGTTGCACCCGAGATAGTCGTGTCCTTTCAAACCTGCTAGTGGCTTTTGGGATTCAGAGGGTTAGCCGTGCCCTAGATTGCAGATAGTGAAGCAGCGTTTAGCATCTTTTAATAGCTCGTAATAGATCTCTTTGTCTCTGCTCACATCAGAATCATTTGTCTGGAACAACTGGCCAGAGTGAATTTACTACCTCCTCTTTATAGGGATTGAATTACTTCCTCTGAGGGTAAGCTGGGAGCAATCTGATAAAGAAATCAGTGTGAAGACATTGAGGTCTAAGCTGTTTGAAGGGGTAATACCCGTAGTCAATTAGGGAACTCTATGCCGTATATCAGTTTGTTTTGTAAGGAAACCAGAGGCAGAGAGGCTGATGTGAGACAGCTGCTGTCACCCTGGAGTCTGACCCTTCAAAAACCCTGAGAGTGATATACAGGCAGGTGACAAATTAAACCTTGAGGCAAATGCAAGCGATTCCACAAAGGTGACGAGAGGCCACTGAATGTCCTGATGTTCAAAGTGCATTCCTGCATAACGCTCATCACTAACACCTTCTGTGCTTTATGCATTAGAGTGGCTTTCGTTGTGTGTGTGCCAGTAGACCAGAATACGAAGTGTAAGACTTGAGTAGTAGATTTAAGATGTTTATTTCTTAATCTTCACTCTGATGAGCTAAGTAAATACTATTTGTCACTGCGAGAAGGTAACTGCAACAGCTCTAATTGGGTCATTTGGGGCTGAGCTGTCAGACAGAGAAAACGCTGAGGTGCACAAACAAGCCAGCGCTGATTCCTGTGGCCTTTACACTGCAGCAATTTATGTGGATTGTTTTTTAAATATGATTCATGGGTGCTCCGTCTCTCAGTGCCCCCTTGTTACCTACAAACTGCCAAACATAAAACTTCACAACACAGCCCTGCTCACAAAACACACAGTCTCGGTGTGAAATAGAGACACGTCATTGACAAAGTGCCTGCTGTTACGGGAATACTTCAGGCCGTCCTGTCGGGCTACAGGTTCGGGATTTGTTAGGCCTAATGGCATTGACGTCAGATCAGTTGGCTTGTTTTTCCTGTAGCTGGCGTGTTTATTTGTTTGTTCTATGTCACAACTGAGTCCTTGAGGTGCCTGTTTATGTTGCTCATCACTATGCATTCATGCTGAGTGGAAGTCTGCTCCATGCATTCTGGTTGAGAAGACAGATTATCGCAGCCTCACAGGGAATGACTGTGTGTTTGTGCTCTCCTGCTTTCCTGCGTGAGTGATTGTGTCTGATTCTCCAAGGCTGTGCGAAACAGCATAGCTGGAAGGTCTCATGTCTGTGTCTTCAGATAGACACGATCTCAGCTTGCTGTCAAACCCTTCCACAAACACTCACATGTACGCACACTTACGGGCTAATACATCCTTGATCCCCTTTTTGTTCTCATTGTGTTTTTCTTTTATGTCTTTTTTTTCTACGTATATCTTTTGATGTGTATTTGTGTGCAGCTTACTCGGTTCCAGGAGATTCTGATTGTGTTCCGGTGTTGCGACCACTGCCGGAGGGGCACTCGTCTCACTTTGAACACTCCACACGTACGCACACACACACTCACACGCAAATAGATACAGCAGCGGCAGCCTAATCACTCTATAGACAATGACGACAATGAGCAATGACGCTTACCGCAGTTCAAATCTGACTGAACCGCCGCATAATGAATCATGGAGGGCGTTCGGCTGGACATCAGACTTGAGCAGAAACAGAAACAGTGGTGATCAAAACGGTGCATGTGTGTCTGCGGAAGTCTGAAGTGTTCTCGTGGGATAAACACAGCGGTGCACATATTTAGTTGCTGTGTGAGCGTGAGTCATTTGATTGAAAGAGAGAAAGAAAGGAAATAGATGTATTTTTGGGATGGAATAGTTGCTGCTACTGTTTCTGCCTCAGAAAGATATTGAATTTTGCATGAGGAGTGTTATATAAATCATACCCAATGACTGTATATAGAGATGGATGAACCCTCCTCTGAGCAGCGCTTTTGAAGCTCAGGTTGGTGGCTTCAGCCATCACCATCTCCCAGCTAATTCAAAAATGAGCAAAGATGTGACGTTTGAGTGCAGCTGAGGCGAGCTGTGCAAATGTTTCTGGGCCAAATACTGCAACCACCTGTCACTCAAAGTGGCCTTGCTGTTAATTATGCATAACTTTAAGGCTTAATCCAATTCAACCAGGTGAGTTATAGATAAATTCACCCTCCTTTAAGCAGCTGTAAAGACCAAAACTGTTTTTTTGTAGCAGGCTGTGAGCATGTTTTTTCTGCTGTAAAGGTGGCCATTTTAACAGGAGGATCTATGCAGATTGTGTCACTTTTGGAGGCAGCCCCAAGTGACCATTTAAAGAAATTGAGGTTTGGCACTTCTGCGTATGTTTAAGTTTTCAGCCCCATAGTTTGCTGCTTGATTACGAAAATCCATAGTTTGGTTGCATGAACACCCCAGGCATGCTCCTGTCCTGACTTATAAATGTATTTGTGTGTTTTTCATGATTGTTAACACTGAAATTATTACCTGTGTACCTTTTATAAATAGGCTAAGTTGATTAGTAAGGTAACCGGTGAGGACACCCGGTTTCTTTCATGTTCTCCCCGTGCAGCGTGGGTTCTCTCCGGGTTCTCCGTCTTCCTCCCACAGTCCAAACACATGTTGAGGTTAATTGGTGATTCTAAATTGTCCGTAGGTGTGAATGTGAGTGTGCTTGCTTGTCTGTCTCTAAGTGTAGCCCTGTGATAGACTGGTGACCTGTCCAGGGTGTCCCCTGCCTTCACCCTGAGTCAGCTGGGATGAGCCCCCATGACCCTAGTGAGGATTAAGCAGTGTATAGATGATGATGGATGGATGGTTACATGAAAACCCCAGTCATGCTCCTGTCCTGACTTATAAATGTATTTGTGTGTTTTTCATGATTGTTAACACAGAAATTATTACCGGTGTACCTTTTATAAATAGACTAAGTTGATTAGTAAGGTGGATAAATTCAAATGAAACCCTTTCTAATGAAACCTTTCACACGTCATGATACATTTTATAGCAGTGTCGCTTTGAATGTGGTTGATGCAAGAAAATGAGAGACAGCATGATGTTCTTTTCTTTTTAAAAGAATGAACCAGTGTGTCATACGCTAAAGGAGATAAGAAAAGAAGTGCCAAAGAACATTTCCTTGACATTTAAAGAATCTGAACAGTTCATCACATGGCTGCCACTTAGGTTATTTCAGTCCGTTTGGAACCTTCCTAAGTGAAAAAAAAGACTATTTGACAACAGCTCTGTTTCTGGCAGGGTCATGGTCAGCGCGTCTCAGTTGCTCGTACTGAGTCATACAGACTTGGTGATTGATCTTAAACTTGAGTTCTGGGTGAACAGAGAAAAACTTCTAGAAGACAAATTGGAGATCTGTCTTCTGGTGTCAAACTCTAAACATACATCATTCTGTATAGCGAAAGTCAAACATTCAAGAGAAGAAGCAGAGGTCAAAACACATTTTAGAGAAGGGGGGGGACTTTAAATATCAAAACACTGACAC
The DNA here is from genome assembly GCF_000690725.1 of Stegastes partitus. Lineage (NCBI taxonomy): Eukaryota > Metazoa > Chordata > Actinopteri > Pomacentridae > Stegastes > Stegastes partitus. The sequence goes on along the minus strand of NW_007579357.1, from coordinate 32,943 downwards.
AGTCCTCACATGCAGTCCTGACGCACTTCTCCCAAGTCTGTATGGAGTCCAGTGGATGCTCAAAGAAAGCTGAGAACCGGATGCTCCCCGACACAGTGGCTTGAACCCGTAAAGTCTTTTCCACTGACTACACTACCTTGCTGCTGCTGTGTGTGTGTGTGTGTGTGTGTGTGTGTGTAAGTTACACCGTAACACTTCGGTGAATCCCCCCCAAGAAGAATTGATTAGCTCTCTAATCACTGGGGATTAAGTGGGAAACCACTACTGAGAACAGGAACCTTGAAGAGGAGGGGTGGGAAGATTGGAACAAAAATCACTCTTTTCATGTGTTTTCACAGCTTCACCTCACGGTCCCCCTTAACCTCTTATTTCTGTGAACAGGTCTTAATTATGTGGTTTTAACATAAAGAAACGGCTTTAACTCGCATCCTAGAAGTGATGTTTCATCAGTAGTTTTACAAGTCAAAGGAAAGAGAAGTTCAAAGTCAGCAACCAAAACTTACATGGTTTCATCTTTTATGCAGACTGCCCTCAGGACCAGAAATACTCTAAATTGCAGTATGTCTGACTGGCATTATACAGACAGGGAGGGGAGGGCTGTGGTGTTGTTATAGAGTGAGGGTGGAAAAGATAGGCAGGTTCGAAAAGGAAAAAGTTATGACGGGAAAGAAGAAGAGACAGAAGAAGGCGTCTAGTTCCAGGTCCTCCAGGCAGAGTATTTCCATTTTTCTCTCCGCAGATGGTTAATTTGGAGGAATATGACGCTACACTGTGGTGCGTATGCATGCTTTCCTGCTTACCTGCGTTGCGTGTGTGTGTGTTTGTGTGTGTGTGTGTGTGTGTGTGAGACGGCATTTGTAGAGCATTTGTGGAGCTCATATAGTTCTTGTAAAGAACAGCTTTGTTCTGAATTGGTGAGCTGAGCTGGGTTAACTGTATTGGCTTTTTAACAGTTTTTAGGAACTTGCTTTAGTGAGCCCGCAGAGCAACCGGATGGAAAAACCAAACATACTGATATAACCAGAGACTGTTGAAATGCACAACATACCATACGGAAATAGAGAGACAACCAGCTAAAAAAAATAAACAAAAAACTTAAGTATAAAGATTTACCACTGAAGAGTTAAATGGCCTCAGGGAATGACATTTAAACAGTCTGTTTCTCCTCCCTGAGGGCATTTTCTCAGGAAGGAGAGATGCCAGCTGAGAATCATCCCAAACAGCATTCAGAGTCGTTTGGTGAAATACAAATTTACAAGTTGACCAAAAAAAGATGCCATTGATTTTAGGTGCAGACTCAATTGTTTTCTCCAGTGCTTTCATTTTAGCTGTACTCTGGCTTGGAAACCAAACTCTGGTCGGGAAAGTTAGTCCTGTTTGAAAACTTCCAGGACTAAAGTTAGAACTAAGCAAAGTGTATCTCAGCTATAAAACATTGATTTCCTATTCCAGGTAAGCAGAGATTATGTTTTACATTTAACTGCTTTACCATTCTCAGCTGCTTTAGCTGTAAGTTGCAGCCGCCTCTCGCTGTCGTCACTAGACTGTGGTCTCAGGAACATTAGCACTGAACTGAAGGACAAATGTTAAAAAGTTCTCTTTTATTTAAACATATGTAAAAACGTACTTAAACAAACTGATTTTATGTCATTTGAATTTTTGACACTATTTTACATCAATTGTATCAGTTCCAAATATTGGCTATCGTGACCTTGATTACCTAAAATTTGGTATCAGCTCAAACAAACAAACAAACAAACAAACAAACAAACAAACAAACAAACAAACAAACAAACAAACATATCAATTGCACCTGTCTGTCTGCTCGTACAGAAAAAGCTTGTCAGTGAGCCGCTGTAACGATGGACTTCCCCATACGAGGGTAGATCAAAAAGTTCCATTTTAGTCGTATCTCAGTCACGCGGCTGCAAAGTGCGAGCGCAGTATCTGTCATGAGTCAGGATGTTGCATGACACTGTGCATTTGCAATTTCTCCGTGGACCTCAAACTCGGACAGCCTAAAATGAGGCGACCTTCATGTTGAGGATCACCGCTGTTGATGAGAGGTGAGTCTGCGGCTACCACCATTAGCAGAAACAGCAGTTTTAAAGACCAGTCAGGAGCTCATTGTTTGCAAACTAGTACCACAGGGTCGGACTGTTAAGGCAGATCTCTCCTGTAACTTCCTCAGTTGGCTTTGGGAGAACATTGGCACAAGTGCTCCAATATATTGTACACCTTGTCACATCCCTGTGATGATGCACAAGTTTGTTGACCACAGCTACACTGTCGTCACTCCCCACCTGCTCTACTCACTGGATTTGGCTCTCTGTCATTTTTTGTCTTCCTCAAAGTAAAATTTAAGTTGAAGGATTGCTGTTTTGACACATTCTAAGCGATTCAGCGCTCATCACAGATGGTGGTTGATATGTTTAGATAACAGGACTTCCAGGAAGTGTTACTAGTGATACAGAAGCCCTGGAAGTTCTGTGTTGCTAAACAAGGAGACTACTTTAATAGGGATGGTGGCCAAATTTACATCAGGTATGGGTTATGATATTAATAGATTGATAGATTTATTTTGATCAACCCTTGTTCATGCGATCAGAGAGATAAGCAGTGGTCACTTGGTCAGATAAACTCGCATAATGTTGTATGTTTTGGGGTGTTTATTACAATTTATATATACATTTCTGTTGGCCATTTCCCAAATCATGCTATGCTATGTTTTTCTACCTTCCACACTGCCCTTGCCTGCAGGATGAAGGTATATGTAAAACAAATGAACAAAAACGCATCATTTCTAAGATTCTGTTGATGATCCACAACTGTGAACATTTATTCAATGTTTTTGTTGTGCATGGTAATGAATGTTAAGCCTTGGATTGTTTGGAATTCTCTGAATTTGTTTATGTGCCAATCGAATCAAACATGTGGAACAAGAAAATGAGCATATTTACATACAGCCTTTCAAAAAAGACAGAGTAATGCAAATTTGGAAGCAAAGAAACAACCTTCTCGCAAAGTCACATTTACAGTCATGTGACTGAGATATATCCTGCTAAGTGCTGAAAAGTATAAGCGACATTAAGTTTCTCCTTCAAATTTCAAAGCCAGTTTAACAGTCATTGCCAGGGTTCAGCTATCAGCCTTTTTAAAGTTTCTATTTGGTCTTTTTGCCTTTATTTGACAGGACAGTAGAGAGAGAGACAGGAAAGTGAGGAGAAGAATGGGGGAGGGACCTGCAGCAATCGGCCATGGGCTTGATTCAAACCCACGACCGCCGTGTCGGGGACTGTCGCCCCAGTACATGGGTCACCAGCTCAACCAGTTGAGCTTTAGTGGCGGCCCAATATCGGCCTTTTTTAGTGGTGTTTTTTGTTAAATTGTCCTAAAGGTGGCAAACTACCGTGGATTGCAGCCATTGTTCAGCAGTTTCTCCTGTGTCTTCCTGCGGTCATGTAAAGGTTCATTCTGGAGTGGATTAATGTTTCGACGGTAGGGGAAGAAAAACTGAAAAGAGAAAAGTAAGTGAGCTCACAGCAAACCAAATTACTTTGCCTTTTAGAGGTACTGAGTGAAACTTGACAGAAAGTATTCTGTGCTGGCTCACAATTTTTAACTCTGTAGAATAGATCTGTTATCAGGCTAATGCTCCATTGGCTGTCTGAAAGAGTGAGTCGTCCTGTCTGATGAACAAAGATGCAAGTGTACTCCCATTTGTGTAACTGAGACAGACTGAGATTTTGTGTCTCTGAAGTGTCCCCTTTGCAAATACATAATATGTCAATGGAGTATATGAATTATGCAGCACCCAGCTGTTGTTTGTTCCTCTGATCACCCCTTTACTAGACACACACACACACACATATATGCACAGCCACTTGTCGATAATTCTTAATAATTCTCTGTGAACTTGAATGGAAAGGTGCTGAAATGTCAAGTTACTGTATATACACATGTGTAGGATGGATAATCCACTGCCTGAAAGGTGGATAAGCTTACAGGAAATGTTTATGACAATGTACTATTATACAAAGATAAATTCTTCACTGTGTCTATCTGCAGCACAGTGTCACACCAAATTGTGTAAAAGTTATGTTGGTACACAGCAAAAAACATATTTGTTTCACAATAAAAGCTGCAAAATTGTAGATTCTCTTGGCCTAATCTTTTTCTTGGCCTTATTGACCAAGATACACGTCACATGACTTGTGAGTTTCTTTCAGTTTACATGTAAAAAGAACAACACATCCTCGTCAGGGTGTTGAACGGGTGAAGGTGGCATTTACCAAATACAGGACGTCCCCCAAAGTGACAGAAATTTGAGTCCCATGTGTGAAAATTCTTCTTCTTTTTTTTTTTTTCAAATCACTTTCACATTTGGCAAAGTTTAGGCACCAAAACTCCTTGGTAAGGTTTCAGAAAAGAGTGGTTTGGGTGACAACACACTCGGAGGACTATGGCTCAGGTGGTAAAGTGTGTTGTCCACTCATCACAGGGTTTACGACTTGATCCCTGTCACCTCCACATGCCGAGGAAACATTGTGAAGGTTTAAAAGTACTATACGAGTGCAGACCATTTACCTTAGGTTCGCATTCACATGGTTTTGTTAAGGTGATGTATCCCACCACAAGAATATCACCACAAAAACACAAACATCTCACTGTTTTACCGCCGTGTTGGTGAAAAGTTTTGTGCTGTGGACCAATGTAGCTGTGAAACATTTTGGTGTGACACTGAACTGTTATCCTTAAACTTTGATTCATGTTTCAGTTTGAAGATACAAAGAAGAATTCAAACCAAAAAACGTTGTTCTGCTGTGATGAGTCAAAGTGAAAACAGTCTATCATGTCTTGAATGTGTGGTTGCTCATCAAAGCACTTCCTGTCTGAGCGACTACAGTCTGCTTAACTAGTATGCTTTAAAGGTCCTGTATGCTAAAAAAGATGTATTTTTATGGTGTCTTATATGTCTCAAAAATATCGAGGTATAAAAAAACAAACTACTTCCTCTCCAATAAAGCTGTTCTCATTTACATAGCCTATTTTCTATGCAGCCCAGTTAGACTACGTGTGAAGCAGCAGTCGCTTTAGAACATCGTCAAAACAAACTCACCAGATACACGAGTTAAAAGCAGCAGCTGTGCGGGGAGTTTAGTGATATTTCCATGTAAAATGATCACTCAGGAAGACAGAAGTGATTGAAAGTCCTGGTCTCACACACTCATTCACGTATGTCACCTGCCAACTGTTTGGCTCTGCGCTGTCGATCACAGACAAAGACAGTCTTCTTCCCGAAGTGCTCGTGGACAGCAGCAGCAGCTCAGGTGCATTTACGAATACTTAAACATCCTGTTTAGAGCAGGACTAAAACCAGGGGTCATACAGCCATGATGAAATCAATCATCTGGGCTGAAAAATTGAAAGACACATTCTGGGGACGTGTGAGACCTTCATAATGTTGGACCTTTGACTGCTCATGTGGAAATATCCAAAGCAGGTAGGACGGAGTGCAGAGGAAGCCACAGAGCCAAATTGTCTTTTAAAACGCTGGTGTAACAAATGTGACAGAAAAGGCTTGCGAATCACTGGCCCAAGAGGTGTAAAATGTTGTTTTAGAGCCATAGCAGGTGTTAAATGTTGAATCAAGCCGCCGTGTTGCAGCCGTTTAACCTTTCTGAATTACTGCACAATCTGTACGCGCTCTGTGCAATTTCAAAATGAACAGGGACAGCAGATTGTTCGGGAATTATGATCAGAGAGTTACTGGGGGGATGACACAGAACAAAAGCTCAACACCCAAGAGGAGAGGCTGAGAGCTCACAGGGGAGATGACTAAAGGAAGGAGAAAGGAAAGTTAAAGGAGGTGATGACTTTTTTTTTTTTTTACAGGAGAAGCAGAGGCAGGGATGTCACGGCCGGAACACACTCACACGTCGGCTCACAGAGGGAGAGACAGATATTATCCTGGGGCTGCTTCGCAAGGCCACTTACTGATGACTCATAAAGACGGTGGCAGTGTTCATCCTCGCTGCGCTGTGTGTGTGTGTGTGTGTGTTTCCATACAGGGTGCTTATTATTCCTTGAGGATATCAAAGATTCCTCTGGTGTGCTCCAAAATGACGGTGTTCATTTTACTGTGAATAACTCGGCTCCTGTGCGTGCGTCTTATGAATGGGTCTGTCTGACTGATCCCAGTAGGGAATGCTGCTGAGTGCTGCCACGGTAATTACAGGAAGAAGCTTTCTTAAACTGCCTCTCACTTTCTCCGCGGCTGTTTCTCTCCTGTCAAATGAGCCGCAGAGTAGAAATATGTATCAGCTCGTCGGCGGATGAGCGCTCGCTGACTCTTTATCGCCGGCCTTCAGTGTGTCATAAGTCAATATTGATTTCACAATCTTGCTTACATGCGTTTTTCATGAGCACGTTGTTGCTCGTTCGATACAGGATTTTTTTTTTTTTTTGCTGCTGCTGTCCAATTTTTTCCTTTCTGTGGGTTCATTTTTCACTGAGATATGAAGTTCTGTACCTCTGTGGAAACAACACAACCATGACTAGAAGGAGTGAGAACCCAAAAATGTCCTCTGTGCAGTATGACACAGTTATAAGGCCATAAATCATAAAAAAAGCAAAAACCAAAAAAATCTCTTTCTGTGATTATTTGTCTTACAAAACTGAAGAAAAAAAAAAAAGTTAGTATGTCTAACATTTTGCTCAAGTGCCCACAGGCGTTACCAGGGCTGGAAAAGGCGACTCTGCATTCAATAGATATTGCACTACTGAGATTTTCAATTTGTTGCCATACTTGCCTCCGTGCTCTGTGAAAACACAACCTGCAGTTCAGCCAAATACATTTTTGTCATGATGGTCGCAGCTAGGTGGGGGAAATTTCTGATTCTAAGATGCATCACGATTCAGACGTGGACAAATCCGAATCCGTTCATGTCCAAATTTCAATTATTTAAATCTGTTAATTTGCTAATTAATGTGGAACTACGAAGCGCGGTACGCTTCATCTCCGGGACACTTTGGGATGTGCACCTAGGGCGGACATGCCGACTCGTGTGGAGGAAAACAAACATGGCTGACCATCACCCACCTCGCCGTGAGATCCAAACAGCTCCTTCTAATTTTAAAGCACGTGTCGAAACACGATGTCGATGGCAACCGGACAAGAGCCAGGTTATATGTAAGCTGCGTCGCGCTAAAATAAAAAAACCTTTGGCAACACAACAAACATAAGAAGCCATGTAAGTCGCTTCCACCCGACAGAGGAGTCGGGGAGACGGCAGGCTGTTGTTGCTGCGGCTACTAGTGGCGCTACCGACCAGAGAACAATCAAAGAAGCAATTAGAAAGCTGCCACCCTCATTACTGTCTTGCACAAATTTTGTTGCTCTCCAGTTTGCACGTGTTTCCATTAGTTTAATGAAATATAATGGAAATGAATTCAGCTCTTGTTTCTTATTACAAATGCACTGTTTTCAAAAATTTCAGGTGATAAATGCTTATTCAGAGAGACAGAAGGAAATGTATGCATCCATTTAAATGTATCTATATACATAAGTTAAAGACGCATCAGTAGTCGTTTTATAATCGAATCGTAGTCCCTGAATCGTAATCGTTATCGAATCGTGAGGCGCCCAAAGATTCCCACCTCTAGTCGCAGCTGAGTTATTAATGGTTTCTCTGTTGCCACCATTTTTAGTTTTTCACAGAATCTAGTTCAGGCAAACTTATTTATTTATTTTTTTTTCCAGATTTGATGGAATACAACAATCCCAAGGTCAGAGTTGGCAAATTTCTATTTCTATCTCTGGAGTTTCTGGTTCTGATAAATGATGTAATTGTGTCCTTTTAAACCCACTCTGGGTTTGGGGATCCAGAGAAAGCACTTAAAAAAAAAAAAAAAAAAGTATATTTTATGTGCACATGCCATGACATAACATAATCCAAATGTCAAAAATGGGATTCTTATAAAAATTGTCATCAAGTTCCAGAACGTACTGAGCATGAACACTGAAGGGACGCGCTTCAGTGACCGACAGCTGTTCCTTGGCAGTGTCTGTATGTTCGGAGCTGGTAAAGCACCAGCTGGTGACTTGGATGNATTTTTCACTGAGATATGAAGTTCTGTACCTCTGTGGAAACAACACAACCATGACTAGAAGGAGTGAGAACCCAAAAATGTCCTCTGTGCAGTATAACACAGTTATAAGGCCATAAATCATAAAAAAAAGCAAAAACCAAAAAAATCTCGTTCTGTGATTATTTGTCTTACAAAACTGAAGAAAAAGAAAAAAGTTAGTATGTCTAACATTTTGCCCAAGTGCCCACAGGCGTTACCAGTGCTGGAAAAGGCGACTCTGCATTCAACAGCACTACTTAGATTTTTAATTTGTTGCCATACTTGCCTCCGTGCTCTGTGAAAACACAGCCTGCAGTTCAGCTGAATACATTTTTGTCATGTGACTGTTGGTCGCAGCTATGTGGGCAGAATTTCTGATTCTAAGATGCATCGCGATTCAGACATGGATGAATCTGAATCCGTTCACAAACGTCCAAATTTTGATTATTTAAATCTGTTAATTTGCTAAATAATGTGGAACTAAGAAGCGCGGTACGCTTAATCTCCGGGACACTTTGGGATGCGCACCTAGGGGGGACATGCCGACTTGTGCGGAGGAAAACAAAGATGGCTGACCATCACCCACCTCACCGTGAGATCCAAACAGCTCCTTCTAATTTAAACGCAGATGTGTGGACACACGATGTCGACGGCAACCGGACAAGAGCCACTTTATATGTAAGCTGCGTCGCGCGAATCGTGAGGCGCCCAAAGATTCCCACCCCGAGTCGCAGCTGAGTTATTCATGGCTTCTCTGTTGCCACTATTTTTTAGTTTTTCATAGAATCTAGTTCAGGCAAACTTATTTTTAAATCTCTTTTTTTTCCAGATTTGATGTAATATAAGAATCTAAGCTCAGATTTGGCAAATTTCTATTTCTATCTCTGCAGTTTCTGGTTCTGATAGATGATGTAACCACTCTGGGTTTGGGGATCCAAAGAAAACACTTTTAAAAAAGTATATTTTATGTGCATATGCCATGATATAACATAAACCAAACGTCATAAATGTGATTCTTATAAAAAATTTTTTTATCAAATTCCAGAACGTACTGAGCATGGAACACTGAAGGGACGCGCTTCAGTGGCCGACAGCTGTTCCTTGGCAGCGTCTGTATGTTCAGAGCTGGTAAAGCACCAGCTGGTGACTTGGATGGAGAAAGGAAGCACATGGTTTCTGCAGGAATGTAAACTGCACTTATATAGCGCTTTTCTACCTTAGTGGTACTCAAAGCGCTTTACAGTGTTTTCTCATTCACCCATTCAAACACACATTTATACACCAGTGGCGACAGAGCTGCCATGAAAGGGGCTGCCTGCCATTGCGAGCAACTTCGGGTTCAGTGTCTTGCCCAAGGACACTTCAGCTGTGGAGGGGCAGGGGTTCGAACCACCAACCTTGCAATTAGAGGACAATCTGCTCTACTACCTGAGCCACATCCACCCAAAATGTGAAATGTACAGTTTAAACAATAGTTTTAAGGTACTATAAACCTGTGATAATTGTTTTATCAGCACAAAAGCACTACCTCTGACTGTTTACTCTGGCAGCGACTTTGATAAATAACTCATGCATAATGGTTTATTTTTACTTACAATTAAAAGTTCTAGATGACTTCATCTTTACTTCACTTCAGTGGAAGCAACTTTCCCAAGCCATGTATTGTGTTCCCACATGGATGTTGCCAAAGTGGGCATGCTTTTTTTGTGTTTGAATGAAAATAGCCCTAAAAAGAAATAGCGCTATATGATTTATTCATCAGCCAAAACCCTTTCAGAGCCAAATGCAGACGAAAGCTGTCAATAGTTTGAGCTCAGCTCTTCCTCACTGTGGTGGTAAATTCCCCTCAGAGATCCTTTTTTTTTTTGTCAAGATTCACTCTCTTCCACTCCTGCAATCCTCTGAACTCTTGCTCTCTGTCTGCCTCATTCGAACTCTTTCCTTTTCTCCGTGCAGCTTTATAAAACAGGCATCCTCAATTACCAGCCAGAGTGTGTCGACGGTTTCTAACACAAGGATTGCAACATGTGAAATACATGAAAATTTGATTTATAGGTAAATATAAGTAATATTTTTAACTCAGAATTATGCATAAACGTAAGTTTTGTTCTGAGTGTGCCGACCAGAATATAGTTATCATGTTTGCAAAGATCTTCGCATTTTTCTCGAGTACACATATGTTTCTAGCTGTAGCTCTATTGCAGTTGCAGTTATGAATGAGCAGACAAAACGTGGTGTTGTTTTTTTATATTAGTGGCAAAAGACAGAAGCATTCACAAATGACGTATCCTGTATGGGAATAGAGCAAAATGTGCTTTTCTGTTGATACAGTGTCAGAATTTTCTTAAATTATTCTACAGCTTACAATCGATGTGCGTGGTTTTAGTTTTACTAATGCAGAATATTAGAGTGCAGCGGCTCAGGACATCCATACTGACGGAATGCTTTTGCAAATGCGTCTGCACCTACCACTGAGGCTCTAATGGAGAGTAATAATCTAGCGTCAGCAAAGATGAGGAATGCTGAAGCTTTAGCAGTCATTAATTTTACACTATGTTCCCCTAATTTGTCTATCTGGGTTTTTCCAGTGTTCTCCGTCTCTCTGCGCTCTCAGTACCCAGAGACTCAGAATATTCCTACGCCTGCTGGGCAATATAGTCAGACCACGGCGCTTCTCAGATCAATGGGCAGTCGCGGGAGGGGCAGCGCAAATCATGACAGAGAAGCAGGGATTGAAGAGAATTTTGATGGAGAAAGACGGAGACAGGAGAGGCCGATCGATGCGCTGAACTCTTTAGCGCAGGAACCTGCGAGCACACACAGCCCACACCTTTCACACAACATTAACTGCAGCGTGGGATCACAGGGGCAGCAAACACAAGCAGATACACCCAAACACACACACACACACACTCGTTATCTGTAAATTGCCAGAATCTCAATCTGCGCTAGTGTGACTGAGACAAATTCCTTTACTTGCATTTAGTCAAATCCTGTTGTGCAATTACTCTGATTTTATGCAACTTTGTGTACGGACTAGATTGTGTTTTGTGTTGGCAGCGGTACATCTTGATTAATAGCGTTAATAATTATTCTGCATCTGATCATGATTGGAGTCAGTGCAGCTCCACCAGTATCAGCTCAGAACAACGGCTGTGCCGTTTTTCCTGCGTCTTCAGATGTTTTCTTCAAATATGTTCCTTGTGTTTTGAATTAAGTGTGTTTTTTGGGCTCTTTCATGTCGAGTCTGTCTTCATTTTAGCTGCTTTTCACGCAAATTGTTCAGCTTTGCACACTTAGTAACCTCTATCTATGAGTGTCAGAGACAAATTGCAGGGCCTGAAGGCCTATATTTTCCCTGTAAATAATATCATTTTTGCTGCTTCTCATCCTCCTTTGAAAGTGCAATAGGAGCTGTATCTAATTACATTTTGCCTGCTTCCTTTCTTTTTTTTTTAACCATTGTTATCCCTGACGTTCTTGAATACAGGTATTGTGGACCGTTGCATTGTTGCCGTATGCTGCCGCTTCTTGTGCTGCATTAAAGTGTTTGCAGCAATTAGTCTGTTAGTTGATTAGTCGATTGAGAGAAACACCACATATTCAGATAATAGAGTAATCCTTAATTTTTGGAGTAAATTAGTATTTGATGGTGACAGCTTCTTAAAATAGAAGATTCTTGGGATGCTCTTGCTTTTTTTTTGGCTGAACAAAACAGTTGTGATGAGCACTAATATTTCATAGACCAAACAGTTAATGTGTATTAATTTGCAGTGAAGACACTTGTTAGCATCGTCCCCAGAGGCAGTGGTCACAAACATAAACAAGTTAGGAATGCATCATTTCAACTGGAAAAAATTAATCCTTTAAAATCAGTTAATTGCTGCTGCTCTGACTTAGATTTGAAAAGACATATTATCTTTAAAAAAAAAACAAAAAAAAAACACCCAAACTACACAATTTATCAGAACCAGACACTGTAAAAACAGAGAGAATCAATTAATTCAAATTCAGGGAGTTCTTGACTAAACTGAGCTGAGAAAAGTTAGGAAGTATAGAAGCAACAAATAAAATGCGAGTTGTGAAGTACCCATAGTACAGTCGTCCTCACATGTATTCATAGCCTTCCATTAAAGAAGGAAAACAACAGCTGTCACTGAAATAAGTGGAAATTGACAAAAGTACTAATAAATAAAAATTTAATGAAATTCACGACATTGTTTTAGAATTGTGATTCAACAGAAATATTAAAAAACAAAACAAGCAAACAAGCCTAATGGGACCCGTAAACTAATATTTTGTTGAACAACCCTTTGAGCCAATCACTGCAATCAAGTGTTTTCTGTTTTCAGTTTTGTTTGTTTGTTTGTTTTTTTAATTATTCTTTTCAACCACAATTCAGAAGCAATGTCTTGTATCACTAAATTATAATTTCGCAAATTTTTATTTATTATTACTTTTTTCAGTTTCCAGTTATTTGAGTGACTATTGTGAATTTTGCCTTTTCTTTAATGGAAGTGTGTGAATACATCTGAGGACGACTGTGTGTAGAGTCGCCATTTTTTCCGGTATTAGTAACACCAGTGGACACTTGGGAAAAAAAGTTAAACACATTGACTCCAGGTTTTTCCAATTTTTGTTAAATAAATAATCAAATATTATTATTTTTAAATGATTTATGGCATTATAACTGTCATACTGAGGACATTTTTGCTTCTGCTTCTAGCCATGGTTGTGTTGTTTCCACAGAGGTGCAGGACTTTATATTGCAGTGAAAAATGATCCCACAGCTAGTACCAATGTGACAGGAACAACAAAAAAACACCCCAAAAATGCTTGAGGTTCAGAGGGAACCACGTATACAAACAACAGATTTTACATGAAGCAAACGATAACAGAGCGAACCATTAATTTCAAACAGATTCAACCTTTCTTTACTGATCTCGATCCGCAGGGTTAGCAGAGGAGCAGACCAATAACCGTGCACCATCATTACAAGTCCAGCAGCGTTCCAGAGCCGACTTAAAATGAAAACTGCACAACCCTCTGGCTCTTTGAATGGCGAAAAAGACGAGCGAAAGAGTGTGAGAAAGGGAGGATGAGAGGTAAAGAAAAGGGAGGCTTGCCGTGGCAGATGGATAAAAGGAAGGAGAAGCAGACAGCTAGAGGGGATGGCGAAGTAAATAGATGATGCAACTGAGGGATTTTGACGGTGAAAGTAGAGAGAGAGAGAGAGGAGAGGGAAGAAAACACGGTCACCTATTTTGAAATACAAAAATGAAAAGCATAGTGAGGGTGAGACAGTGAATAGACAGAAGACTGCCTGTATGTAGCTGTCTGGATGTGTGGGAGGGAGACACACATACTCATACACTCACTCACTAATGAGCACTTCACAACGAGCCCTCCCTCCATGCCTCCTTTCCCTCCTTCCTCGCTTCCTTCTCTTGCAATCCCCCCCCTCCCTTCCTTCCACTCGCCCTATCATTTTATTTTGATAAAGAAATGTGGGACCAGCAGCTGGTGATTCTGCCAAACCTCTCTGCTTGATGGAATTACAGTTAAGACAAAACAAGTGGGGCAAAGTTACGAGTGGAGCAGGTGCACTTCAGGTTGAGCGAGATGGAAGGATGCAAAACGGCACAAACGTTGCCACCTGCTTCCAGCTTTGATCGAAGGTTGCCTGAGTCGAATGGTCGTGTGAAAGAATTCATGCATGAGAGAGAGAGAGAGAGAGAGTGGGAGTGGGCAACACAGACAATATGCGCTGAAAAAACAGAGAGAGAAGAAGAGGGGGGTGGGCTTTAGGTACAAGCATCATAGCAGCTCATATTCTCCCACAAGCTCTGCTCTTCTCCAGCACACAAGAAGATCAGCGCTGAGCCATCCTCTCCCTCTCTCTCTCTCTGTCATTCTCCCTCTCTCTCCTCCTTCTCGTCTGCTCTCCAGTCGGGGAGGGGGGCAGCGCTCCTGCCGTGTCGATTGGTAGGCAGTTACAAACGTTACTATTTTGAGAGAGTCAGTGTATGTGCTCCGTGCGCAGCGGCAAGCGATCGAAAAAAAAGAAAAAAAGAGGGGGGAAGAGAGGCTGAGAAAGGCAGAGCGGGCTTCGGTTCATCCTGCTGCACATTAAACGCCGTGCAGAAAGGGGATGAGGGAGCGCAGGGGAGAGACTCGGACCCGCGGCTGATGCCCAACCACGCCGCCGCCACCGCATCCACGTAGAAGTAGAGGAGCTCTAAGTCAGGAGGTCGTTGCAGAACAGAACCAGAATCTTTCTTTGATCAAAGGGGGAAAAAAGGGAGACAGGGAGGAGGAAGAGGAGGAAGAGGAGGAGGAGGAGGTGGTGAAGAGGGCAAAGATGGCGAGTTTTGGGAAACTCACAGACTACTTTAATCGCCGTAAGTCTCGAGAGGAGCTACGGGTGGGAAGAAGCTCGCGGCGCAGCGGCAGTTACTGCTGCACTGTGGCAGAGGCCAGGTAACCTGTGTGTTTGTCTGTGTGTGTGTCTGCCTGTGCACAGGTGTGCCTGGATGCTCGACTGCATGGAGCGTTTGTGTCTGTGCCTGTCAACACTGTCAGCTCCCCGTGTGCAGCAGCAACATGTGTACATGCTGTGTCTGGAGAGGATCATTCCTGAGAGTGCACCTCATGTCACACTCCATCATCTCTGTGTGTGTTTATTAGATTAGATGTTATATATATAAATGACGCTCTGTCAAGCTCACAGGTGTTACGTGCATGTTAGCATGTTCTTGCATACATGTGTTACATAAGTGTGGAGGTGCCGTGGATGTGTGCTGTCAGGCACGGTGGTAGCTACTATAGATTCTTCCCACTGATGCTCAGTTGAATAGGGAGCCTTTTTCTATACATAGAAATAGAGAAGATAAAGTCGATACGCTACATATAGGGAAGGAGGAGATACAGAGGAAGAGCCGTTCTGGGTGAAGCCCACCTTAAGGATGTTATCGTTTCCCATACCGCCCCACACATTCGCACTGGGAGCTTCCCAGCAGCAGCCAAAACTTCCTACTGTTTATGACTCAGTGGCTTCAGGAATGAATTTTTTAAGGGTTTTACTCAAGGGTGAAACGACTGTAGGTGTTAAAGGGAAAATGTCTGAATTTGAAAAAGCAACCTTGATGTCGCAGGTTTTCTCTGAAACAGCCATATACGATTTACTTTTCAGCTGCAACATATTTAATATCCTGTCTCCTGTTTGGCTCAACCCATGTTTAGAAAATTCATTCACCTCAAAGCAGCTCTGAACAAGCAGCACCTTAAAAACTCTTGATTGTGATTTTTCTTGTGCAAACACGGATCATCTGGAACGGTCTGATAACGTCCAGTGCACCTTCTTTTTCAGCTGGATTTTGAAATTCCACTGCGACACAGTTAATTTTGTGTCGCACAGAAGACGTCCACACCCTCCTGCAAACTTAATTTGTCTGGCTTTGCTAAGATCTAACAGCATCTCGCTTTTTGTATCGCAGCACCACAATTAGGCTTCCTGAAATCACAAAGAGAGTGTAATTTGCTCTGCTTGCCATCAGACCCCGAGGAAAACACAACAAAACAAAACAAGTAACTTTGAAGCTAAGTTTAGACCTCTGTGTTCTTTTTTTTTTCGCTCAGTGGTAATGGTGTCCTTCTAAAAATGAAAACAAAAATTGGGCTTAATTGCTTTTGAGCTGGTGTTAAATTACATAACCAGGATAAAAAAATGCAAATGAGAGTGTAATAGACTCCCACCGTGGCCGCTGCTCGAAACTTTCAAAGAATTTCCATCAAATCTCAAATGATTTACGCACAGGAGAAGCATTAATGTGGGTGGACACCTGGTAAAAAATAAAAAAATAAAAAAAACAACGCAAAAAGAAAAAATCCCTGCGATTCCAAATCCAGCATCTCTCTCATCCCCACAGCCTCTTTGTCTCCGTACCTCCCACTCGCTGTCTCTTTCTCACGAGCCACCCCCTTCCTACGCCCCTCCATCTCTTTCTGTCTTCTCTCTCTAACTTTAAGTCTTTCGTGCCTGCTTTCTTTCCCCTCTCTAATGTCTGTTCTCTCAGCACTCTGACATCCACAAAGGCTGAGCCAGAGGGCTCTGGAGCTATCAGAGTTACAAGTCTATTTTTTAGAGCTGGACCATGGCTGAGCTCTGTCTTCTTTTGTTTCTAATTGAATAGGAGCAGATGGGACAGTGCGACCCAGAGACTTGTGTTTTATCATGATGCATGCATGCATCAGGGTGTTAGGTGCAGAGAAAGAGAGCGGACTGCAGCAGGACTATTATCAGTCAATATCCTAGTCGCAGTGAGCGAATGAATATCGAGCCTATGGCTTCAGTAATCACCCGTCTCCAACATTCCAGTCTTGTGGAGCGCTCATGCTGCACAGCAGAGGGTTGGACAATATGGAAAGATTTCCCAACCCACTGATGTATTCACGTGGGTGTTTTAAAGAAGAGTCAGATCAGCATCTCCTGTACACTGATTTATTTGTTTAACCCTTTGAACCCTGAGCAGTTTTTGAGCGCTTTGTTTGCTCCTGTCACATTTGTACTCACTGTGGGCTCATTGATCTCTGCAATTTAAAGCCCTGAACCTCAATGGAAGCAGCAGAACCATGGCTAGAAGCAGAGAGACCTCACAAGCCTCTTATGTGCTGTGTGACAGCTAAAATGACATAAATGATTAAAAAAAAGACGACAATAAGGAGGAAATTCTTTGTTATTGATTTTGCCAGAACTGAAATAAGCTGGAATCAACACAAACAACACATTGTCCAAGTGCCCAGTGGTTACCAATATTGGAAAAAGATTTGAATCAACATACTATAGATATTTCATAGGGATGCCCAATATCTGAGATTGTTCAGCTCTCAATGTCCGATTATGATATCAACCAATAACGATATATGTATGTTGGTGCAGCCACACTTGTTTATACGCTTCACGACGCAGTTTGATGTCGTCATCATTTGTGCACTGGAAATCCAGGTATTATTTTATCGATTTTCATTACAGGCAAAAAACCCCGATAAGGTTTTTGACAGATATTACATTTGTATGCCAACATCCCTAATATTTTACTACTTACATTTTTAATTTAAGGGCTGCAAGGTGGCTCAGGGGTTAACACCGTTGCCTCACAGCTAGACGTTCGCGTCCTGGTTAGGACGCCGGGATCTTTCTGTGACATGTTCTCCCCGTGTAGCGTGGGTTGTGGGTTCTCCAGCTTCCTCCAGGTTAACTGGTGATTCTAAATTGTCTGTACGTGTGAATGTGAGTGTGCTTGGTTGTCTGTCTCTACGTGTAGCCCTGTGATAGACTGGTGACCTGTCCAGAGAGCCTAGTGAGGATTAAGCGGTGTACAGATAATGGATGGATGGATGGATTTTTGATTTGTTTCTGTACCTGTCTCCTCTCTGCTCTGTGGAAACACAGCCTGCAGTTCAGCCCAGTTCAGCAAAAAAGTCACAGAATTTGTGACTGTTGGTTTGAGCCACTCATGACTTCATGGTGTTGATAAGAAGCACAATTTTTAGTTTTTTAAAAAACATAGTTAGAACAAACGGGTAATTTTGGGCAATTTTTCTTGTGCAATTAGAGATTTAGAATAAAGTGGTTTTGATTCAATGTCACAAGTGTAAGCTTTTATAGCTTTTTTTATATTCCAGACAGAATAGCACATCACAGATGAGCAGTTCAAGGACCATCAGAGAAGTAAAACTCAACCTGTTGTGATGATGTAATCTCAGCAAATCTTGTGAAAAAAAACATGCCTTTCAAACCTGCTAGTGCAATTTGAAGCTAATGAAGTGTAATGTCTTTCTTTATTACTGATTGGACATTCAGATTCATGGCTTATACGGACTAAATGCAAATTTCCTGCTCAAAAGTGAAAAACCATTCGAACAGTTATTTGCAGACGGCCGGCACACGCTGTAATGAATGGTGACAAGACGGTCGGTCGGCAATGAATGATGAGTGACGGCAAATCAGTCCGTAATGAACAAGTTAATGTCCATCCTGCTGCGATGTAGAGGGATAAATCTGACGAGTGGCCCCTGCTCCTCCTTGTCACTTAAGCTGCTTCCATCAATTTATGTAGTTTATTGACCCGTCCATCCGTCCATATTTCCAGCTGCTCCTTCCAGTCGCCTGGAAAGTCTTCCCCACTCAGCACTAAGACACAGAAATGCTGCTATCATGAATCAGCTTCATCTGCAGATTACTTTTTTTTCCTCTCAATACCCAGAAATCCCTTAGTGAAAGGGGTGAAGTGTGGGAAAAAAATGTAAAAAAAGATGTGAAGTAAAATAAATGGAAAAGTCAGGGAGTGATTAGACAGTTGGAGAAAAATAAGTGCAGAGAGAGATGAGAAAATGAAAATGAGAAAATGAAGCACAGCGATGTAACGCTTCCCCCCCAAAACCACACGTCCACATTCAAGAGAGCTGAGGACACATTAATACTGAATAAGATTTTTAATGAATGGCTCAGTACAGAGCAGCAAGTTTGCTTTATGAATGAATAACCATGAGCCGTTAAACTGACTTGAGAAGAACTGAATTCATTAGTTCATTACATTAATAAATGGAACATTAATTTGCACCGGGGGTACAAGTGGGAGAATTTAAAGATTGGATTTATAAAAAAAGATATATAGAACTCATTAGTCTGAATTGTTTGAGTCTGTGTTAAAGCTTAAAATGCTTCATTATACAAGTGCGATGTTAATGAAAACTCTGCGGGCATGTGTGTCAAAAGGGATTCGAGGATGTGAATGTACTGTACTGTGTAAGTTGATTTATCGCCACGTATAGGAGCTGCAGTCATAAAAAAAAAAACTGGCATTCACCTTCATATAGCATTCATCAAGCTACCGGTTGCTATTTGGTCAATGATGGTGTGACAACCTTCAAAGCAGCAAGGTCGACGGTAGAAGTTTTTCAGACATAGCAGCAGGGTCGGGAATAAAACTTTGATACGTGTACGCTACACAAGGGCGCAGGGGTTGCACTTATATTAAAATAGGTCCCTCATACAAATCGCTGTACATCTGTTACACTGAAAATGTGTTCTCTTGAAAGTGGGAGCAAAGTGTATTTTGGCCCGCAAGCGAGGCAGAAAACACAAGTCTTCTGAACTCGGCATTGTCAGTCAAGTACAGAAATAGACGGAGAAAAGAAACGAGAAAAAAGAAGAGAAATAAAAGGAACAGACGATGGTTGCTTTAAGGCAGAAAGTGTCGGCATGTGGGCTATCTTAAATAAACATGTATTTTCACACGTCGCCATCATCATGTGAATCTCGTGCGGTCTCCTATAAGTACCTCATTGTCTGCGGTTCTCAAAAAAGCAACTCATTCATTCGTTGTCGTGTTTTATTATAGAAATTCCTCTAATGTCCTCGTTCTTTTCTTGTCATTTTTCTCTCAAAGAAAATTTCTGTCATTCTTCTTCATCTTCAAAAAAAAACCAACTCATTCATTTACTGTCATATTTTATTTTCTTACACAGTCTGTTCTCTGAAAAATCTCCTTGGTTTATTGTCATTTTTCATTTTCTCACACGGAAAATGTCTTTCATTCTTAAAAAAAATACCTCATTCATTTATTGTCATGATTTTTTTTCTCAAGGAAAATGTCTGTCATTCTTAAAAAAAAATCTCATTCAGTCATTTTTTAAAAAACATTTTCTCACACGGACCTCTGTGGCTCACAACAGAGTGAGCGAGACTGCAGGAGGAGAGATAATACATTTTGGCAACAGAAAACACTTAATGCTTACAACTCGGGGCAGGACGTTGTTTTT
>NW_007579357.1:0-12535 GCF_000690725.1 Stegastes partitus | reverse complement strand
TCCTCTCTCCTCCTTCTCCTCTCCTCTCCTCTCCTCTCCTCTCCTCTCCATCCTCCTCCTTCTCCTTCTCCTCTCCTCTTCTCTCCATCCTCCCTCCTCCTCCTCTCTATCCTCCCTCCTCTTCCTCTCCATCCTCCCTCCTCTCCTCTCCTCTCCATCCTCTCTCCTCCTTCTCTTCTCCTCTCCTCTCCTCTCCTCTCCTCTGGGTCGCTTAGCAACAGGTTTGTTGGATGAGTGAAGCCCCAAATTGTCCGAGTGGCCTGGGCGGCCCGTTCAGCCCGGTGTGTTATCATTATGGCGTGCCGGTGGGAGGCCAGCGACATTGTGTTTGTCTACGTGCGGTTGTGTAGTCGTATGTGTTTACCGGTGGAACCTGAGTTATTTCATCTTCTGCCAACTGCGGCCGTGTTTGTGTGCGCTTCAGGCAAATACCTTTTTGTGCAAAGTCAGTATGGATTGGCGAGGAGGGAGAGACCAGCCTGTTTCAGTTACTATCAAAGCGTGCCCTGCCCACACGTATATGTAAAAGAATAATTCAGCATCAGACCGTCCTGGGTCGTCCACGTCTGCGCTTTGAATAACGTCCAGGGATTTTCTGATCCCAGCTCAAATATTCACGACTCCAACACCCACCTCGTCAGGTTGTAGTTTAATAACTGACAGCGGGCAGATGTCGGCACATCTCTTCTCAGACCTGCCAGAGTGCTGACTTAGAACCTGCTGTTGGTTTACCTGATAGATCCCCGGCGTGAAACAGCCCCGAGCATGCAAATACATCGGGAGCCAGACATCTGAGGGAGTTAAAAGATGAATTTCAGTCAAACGATTGACTCGAAAGCACTTATCCCCAACATGAAATGTTTAAAAGTAACAACATGCATGTAGTAAGCAGGCTGCTATTCACTGAATGATGCTGCAGTAATGGGTTTCCTAATGAATGAATTAATAATTAATCATCATCTTTTGGAAAGTCAAGCATTTAATGGATTAGATATTATCCTATGCTCAGATGAAAGGCTGTAATAGGCCGGCTTACATCGGCTTGATGAGAATTGATGAAATATGCTCATTTGGTGATACATGACTTTGTGCAGTCACCAGTTCTAGTCACATAGGAGACGATTATGACATAAATGTACGTGTTCTATTGCAATAAGATAAAATAACATGTCTTTAAAAAAACAGTTTTGAACAAATGTAGTTATTTGAACCTTATAAATATAAAATTCTAAACAGAAGATGTGTAGCTTAGCTTACAGACAAGAAATCAGCCAAGTAGCACAAGGCTCAAGGAAATCACTATTCCTCATCAATAAATAATCCAACTTACAACTCCCCTTTCCCAATAAAATGTCTGATTTCAGTCAATATAAATAATTACTGATCATTTTAATGTCTTAGTTTTATAGACAGACAAAAAAAAAAAAAGGTTTAGTTTGAATTTGACCACCTTGCTTTGAATTCAACCGCTTGAGTCCTAGTTATCAAGGTACACAGGTGATAATTTGAATCCCCAATGAAAAACAACCACAAAAAACTATACAGGTACACAATAAGTAAAGTACACAAGTAAAACGTGGAGGTCCATGGAGGGTGTCCAGATGAAGCTGCCGCACTTCACTGAGGTTAAAGTTCTGAGTGATGTAAATTGTGGTTATAAACCTGTCACCGGCCGCACATTTCAAGTGACTTTCTCCCCTTTTCTGCCATTTTAACGACAGCACTTGCCTCCCTGCATGCGAATTCTACCAAAACAATTCTGCCACATCGCTTTTATGAGCAAACATCGTCCGTGCATTCTGTTCTCATCCCCGTCAGACACTATTGTGATTGGGTAAAGAAATACAGACGCACCAGAGTGTACACAGCAGCGTGTAGAATGATGCTTTTTTAAAGAGATGTGACCTGCTTAGGGTTTGTTCATGCAACCAAGCTTTCCATTTTTGTTATATGCTTTCACTTAACTGTCAAACTATTTTCTTATTACTATCGATGTACATAAGTACATATCGTTCTGTCTCCCCAGTTTTTGTACAACCTAACAAATAATTGATCAGATGTTATATAGAGCTTTTCTAGACACTCAAAGACACTTT
Source organism: Stegastes partitus (assembly GCF_000690725.1). Classification (NCBI taxonomy): domain Eukaryota; kingdom Metazoa; phylum Chordata; class Actinopteri; family Pomacentridae; genus Stegastes; species Stegastes partitus. The sequence continues at coordinate 10,439 of NW_007579357.1, read as the reverse complement.
ACACTGTCAATTATTCATTCACACACATTCATTCCGGTGGTGGTAGCTATGATTGTAGCCACAGCTGCCTTGGGGCAGACTGACAGAGGCGTGGCTGCCATTCTGCCCCTCCGACCACCACCTCAAACAATCCATTCATACGCATTCACACCAGACAAGGTGGGTGAAGTGTCTTGCCCAAGGACACAACGACCATGACACCGGTTACAGAGTGGAATCGAATCGCCGACCTTCCGATCATTGACTGACTCGCTCTACCACCTGATCCACCGCCGCCCACAAACAATAAAGTGTTAATTTGTGAGCCTTTAGGGTGTTGGTAGGCGGATGTTGCTTTCTTTGAACAAGCCAGACTAGCTGTTTGTCCCCGTGTCCATCCTTTCTGCGAAGGTAAACTAACTCCAACTTCATACTTATTTCCAAAATGTCAAAATATTGCTGGTTTTAGAAAACACAGGTGGGCGTCGGGGTGACAAAACATGAAGAAGCAAATAGGAATGCGTGCTGGGGTGTGAGACAACACCACAGAAATAGACAGAGAAGGTTGGAAAGACACAAATGACTCCCACATTGTCCTAATCTGCAAGTGATGCTTTTGTCCCATCCTCTTATCAAAACCAATGAGCAAATCTCCCATCCAACAATATCAGCCCACCGTTTTATTATTTTCTAAAACAAATCTCAGCTGAAATCCCAGGCCAAAGCTTCTCTGAAAATGTCAGCACACATCAGCTGGGTAGAAGTCAGCTTGCATGTCCTCAACAGATTTTCAGCCGGGGATCATGTGTTCAGTGCCCAAACTTGTCACGCAAGAGTCTGGAGGTCAGATGTCTTCCACTTCTAGCAGACTGACTGATGTCTGAAACGCACGCTGAGATCAGATCTGATCAGAGCTTCACTGCAATGACTCAGTATTGTTCAAGGCTTCTTTTTTCTGGTCTCTTCTTTGTTCTATTATACAAGACAGACAAATATTTTATGGATTATTTTATGTAATATTGATCACATCTGTTGTAATGTAATGTAATGTGTCTTTAAAGGTTCACGCTACGTTTTTTTTCTTCTTTTTTTTCGCTGCTGGACAACACACTGTGGTTGTGACAAGACTCTTAAAAAAAAGTAGATAAATCAATTTGTAGTTACAGAAGTGGTGAGAAAAACAACCACTTCTATGAAGAAAAAAACAAAAACCCCACTGCAAATGTCATGTTAAAAAAGGCGTTGTGGCTTGTCACCAATTGTTAAGCCGATCTTGTGATTGTAGCTATTGATTAGGTGTCTCACTGGGGAGTGTGGGATATCAACTGCTATAATTGTGCTTGTGTTCCAAATGACCTTTAGCTTGATTATGCTGAGGTGGAAGCAATTCCACTATTGATCCGTAAAGCTGCTCTTGTTGCTCATTAACTAGGAGATATATGTATGTGCCACTATGTGTGAGAGCGTTTGTGTACCTGTGCTGGTATTGTGTTGCAACTAAACGCACATTATTTCCTCACTGAGACGACTGGTGGGTTCAGTTTCAGAAGCAGAAAGTAGTATTTCAGTCTCGCTGACATTTTTCTGTGAATGTTAAGCTGATTAGCTCACTTTAGATGTGAAGTCTGCGATTCTGGAGGCAAGCTTTTTGATATTGAGCTAGTTAACATATTGTGATAGTTAGGATGTGCCAGATTTACCATTCCTCTCACTCCCACTGCCCTCTTTCACCCCGTCGTCCTTCCTCTTCCCCTGCATGAGAACAAAGTGCACAGGACATGCTTAAATAGTGTTGTGCGGATCAGTCAGGGCCACTTTGTTTTCCATTTCGTACAAAGTCAAGGCTGTGTATGGAAACTGGATTGTTTTTTCAGCACACACACACACAACCAGAGTGTGACCTGCATCAGAGCCCGGGGAAGTTTAGCTCCGCTTAATAAGAAATGAACTCCCTGAAAACATGATGTGTGAAGTTTTTCTCTAAAATATTGACAATATGCAACTTTTGCCGTGCATTCCTGTTTTGCTGCATCTTAATCATCATGGCTCATGCATAAACAAGAGCTAGAGCTGAACAATCACTTGATTTTACACCAAACTAGTCCATGGAAATTAGCAAATCAGAATGGCAGCGATTTAGAATACAGCATTTGTGTTGCAGTGCATCTGACCCGGGGTTGAAACAAATTCATGCCGTCATGCTTTTGATGGGATCTCATGTGTTAAGCTCTATCAAATGTTCTAATTCTATTACACAGTGAATAATGGACTGACTCTTGACTGCACCACATATCAAAACGCAATATCTGTTAGAGAATTCGCAGTTACATATTTTCCGCGGATTGTTCAACCTAATGAAGGCAAGTCATCGCTAAGATTCTGGCATGCATAATGTTTTTGCACTACCATGCCTAAGAAGATCATCAACAAACCTAAATAGTCTGTGGTACTGAAAGCAAGCAAAAACTGACTATTGTTTTCTGTTTTCTTATTAATATATTAGTATTCCTATTGCTAGTGAAGATGGGCTGCAAGGTGGTGCGGTGGTTAGCACCGTCGCTTCACAGCTAGAAGATCCTCGGTTGGTGAATGGTGATTCTAAATTGTCTTTAGGTGTGAATGTGAGTGTGCTTGGTTGTCTGTCTCTAAGTGTGGCTCTGTGATAGACTGGTGACCTGTCCAGGGTGTCTCCTGCCTTCACCCTAGTGAGGATTAAGCAGTGTATAAATAATGGATGGATGATAAGCAAAAGCCAAATCAAATGCTTTAGAAATGTTGTGTTTGAACACAAAGAACTGATAAAAGTGACCCCCTTGTTGAGTAGTTTGTACACTGATTTTGACAAAACTGATTCAAGGATTCAAGGTCCTTTATTGTCAGACCAGCACATGTATCCACACTAGATGGCATGAAATGAGGTACTTGGGTCCCGGTTGTAAATCAGTAGAAATAAATAAATGTAGGGCAAGTATATAGAATTAGAACCACATAATACCTTTAATGTCATTTCATAAAAAAGGCTTCTCTGTGTAACGGACCATTGATGTTTGTCCAAACAGGTCACTGGAGAGGAAGCTGCAGAGACCGATACTGGCCAAGTCTCGTACTCTCCCCAGCATCCCCCAGTCTCCCACCGTCTCCAGGGTCCACCCGTCTGATCTCATTGGTGGGAGTCCTCCACGCAGGAAGAACCCTCCTACCACCACCAGCCAGCCAAAGGCCTGCACTCTGCCACCTGCAGGTAAAGATAAATGGAAGCAGCAACTCCAACAGCTACATCATATTTTAGATTGTGAGCCGTTGGGGAAACATGACCAGACAGCTTTGCAGAATCGACCGTATCTGAGCGATTCTTTCATCCCCTTTTTGTTTGTGTATTCAGTCTGCTAATCCGAAAACTGGCAAAGCATGTGAGGATTCTCACAAAATCTTCAGTATACAGTGATGGCTAATGCATTTCAAAACACTGTTTTTCGTGCTGAAACGACAGTCTCTGACCTCTGAGCTCACAGTGTGTCAGCATCTTGAACTTTACCGTGAAACCAAATGGTTTATTAGGAAGAACTCATCTTATGCTGGTGATACAAGAGTGTAAAGGGCACCAGAGCTGAAACTAAAGTCTTCTTAGACATGTCAAACACGACCCACTTCTTTTTCCTTTTTAAACTTCCACAGCTGCTTTGCTTCTTTGATATTTGCTTCACCTGACTGAGAGCGCGCAGAGCCCAGCTGTCTGAGCAGTAGCATGTACGAGACAGATTTATCCTCTCTCTGTCTGTCTCTCTCCTGTCGTCTCTCTTCTCCACTTGCTTGTAAATCAAACAGCGTTCCTTCACCTGAGAGGGAAAACTGTCATGGAGAATTCTGAAGCTGTAGCCCGCTGACAGCGAGACCTTTCATCTTAAGGACAAATGAGGTGTTCTAAGGACAAAAACATTTATAGGTGGTGAGGATTTTCTGTGAATCCTTGCAGTAGGGCTTTGATTTGTATAGATCAAAAGGAGTTCTGCTATAGAAACTTTGGGATAGCAGACATCCAAAACAGAGAGGAGGACAAAACTAATTTTTTAAAGTAAATTAAAAAAAGTGTACGAGGTGTGTCAGAAAACTTCCAGGACTGGTGTCACAAAGGATATGCTTCAAATCCAAACTACGAACTACAAGTTTTCCCCTTCGATGTAATCCTCTTGGAGTCTAACACACTTTCCCAGCCTTCTCTGCCACACCGCCATGCACTCCTGGAAGGATTCTTCTGGGATCCTCTGCAGCTCCATCCTCACAGCCATCTTGATGTCGTCCACGTCTTCAAAACGAGTCCCCTTGATGACCCCCTTGAGCTTGGGGAAGAGGAAGAAATCCCACGGAGCCAGGTGGGGTGAGTAGGGAGATTGCTCCAGCACGGTGATGTTCTTCTCAGCCAGGAACTGTGGGATGCTCAGGGCGTTGTGAGCAGGCACGTTGTCATGGTGAAGCAGCCACGACTTGTCCTGCCACAACTCTCGGCTCTTCTCACACAGTGAATGAATCAAACGCTGCAGGATCTCTTTGTAGACGTGTTGATTGATGGTCTGAAAGGGAAAACTGGTAGTTTGTACTTTGGGTTTGAAACATATCTTTTGTGACACCAGTCCTGGAACTTTTCTGACACACCTTGTATTAGGAGATAAATTCAATGACTCATTAACCCTATTTAGGACTTTTGGGGTCTTTTGGACCCCAGACCATTTGGTTTAAGTGACAGTTATTGTTTTTATTTTATTTTTGAAGATTGTTTTTAAATATAAAAAGAGGGAAATTTGTCATGTGTTTGGAACCAAAAATACGTCAACTTATAAGAAAATGTATTCAACATAGTGTAAAAGTCTATAACGAATACCAACAAATATTTTTTACATATTCTTTCTTGGGGTTCAGTGGATCAATAAAGACGTTCTACGTATGGTAACATGAAAGTGATGAATAGTGTTAAGAATAAACCTGATGAAAATTGAAATTGGAAACTTTTTGTCAACATCTTAAACCTGTGTTTGTGTTTGCATTCAAACTGTTTCAAAAGTGACCTAAATTCGGTATCTTCTAATGCATTCATAATTTCTCAGTGGATAGTTAAACATCAGTTGATTCTGCTTCTAGCAGCTCTGACACTTTTCCAAAGTGGGTCATTTGTAATCTTCCCTCCAACCCAAACAAGCCAACAGCCATCGCATCAGAGCTCACAGCTACAGAGTCAGAGGGTGCCTCAGGTTAGACGTCCTCATTCACATCCACTAACACACAAACAGCCAACAGTGGTCTGTCACTGCTGATTGACTCGACAACCTGAACCTCCCCTCCACCACCTGACATGTTTTGCTACATTTGAATTGCCGGGATAAGGGGGGGAAATGCTGCGTTATTGTCCTCATTTGTGATGTTTAATACAAGAGAAACTTGCACAGGAGCCCTACGCTTTCTAAAACTGCACCCTGCCTCCACAAAGAGAGAAGACGCAGGCAACATCAATGAGAGAGACTTTATTAAAACAAGAAAAAGCCTTCCTCTTGAACTAAACCCCGGTCCCACTGGATTCACAAAGAGAAAGGCAGCAACACAGGCGGCACTAACTTCGAAATAAACTCAAACGAGCACAAAGTTTTCACAACATAATAAAACAACACAGTTCAAATTCACATTCAAGCATGCCCTGAACGTGTTTTGAAGATTCATCACGCTCATATTTGGGTTCCAGTTTCATTCAACAGTGCAAGTCATTTTGGAGCTGCATTTATTTTTTACAGTGTTGATGAGAGAGCCAAATGGGGATAAGATGCTGACAAAGCAAGGGCAGATTTTTGCCCTCTCTCTCTCTCTCTCTCTCTCTCTCTCTCTCTCTCTCTCTCTCTCTTTCTTCATAGCTTTCTCTCTCTCTGGCTCTTCTTTTGCTGACTCCTGGTTGCTGTCAGTGAGTGCTGGTACAAATTTTTAATCAAAGCTGAATGCGCTCTCTGTTTGATTTACAGTAAGGCCTAAGGATGGGTTCAAGCTCACAACTTTCTTTTGTGCAAATCCCAGAGCTACCTGGCAGCCCTAAAGTCATAAATAAACTCCCAATTATCAGATCAATCGACCTAAAAGTAAACCTTGTTGGGCTCCACAATGTATCAGCATCGACTACAGCATGCACTGTAGTCACATCATGGCAAATGTAATGTAGAGGAAGGAAACTTAACTTATACAGATCACACTACAACTTTTTTTCTGCTTGATTAAAGGGGAAAACTTGCACAGTTGTCATTCGTAATCTACAGGAGAAGTCTGTCAGGTAGAACATCATTTACTGTGTGTTTTAACTTTATATACAGAAGACAGAGTTGACATGTGGGCTCCACGTGTGCACAACAGAATGAGTGAGGAAGAGGAGAGAAACTCAGAAAAGGGAGATTTGGTTGCAAAAAAGTTGCATTTTGCTTCTAGAAGAGCCACTGAATTGAGCTGAAGACATTTCAAGTCATATTTTAATGCAAAGATTTGTACATTAGCAGGAATGTAGCACAGCATGGAAGTGAAAGTGTTGCTCTGTTTATCTACTTTTTTCCCCTAATACAGTTATTTGAATCAGCTTGTGGACATTTTTTTATTTTTTCCTATTACAACAGAAAAACAAATCTGAGTTATTTCCAATATTGCATGTTCCCAATTTTAACCATATGTAAATGATAAAGTATTAGATGACTGACCTACTAGTAAAGCCTTCAGACAGTCTCTAATCCATCACACCAAGGAGGCATGTTCAGAAACAATATCGTTTTCAGGCACTTTTTTAGAATTTTAAAGCTTTTGTGCTTAAAAACTGCTTTCAGTGGTTCAAGTTAATGAATAGAAGGTAAAAAATGAAATATAAAAGGATGATAAAACAGCTCTCTCAGCAAGACACTTTCTCTCTCTCCTTCCTTCTCGCGGACTCTCTGTACTTCTCTCTGTCCCATACTGCCTCTTGTTCGAACTATGAGAAGGTTATTGTGTCAATAAACCCACTTTGGTGGATCAGCATTGAGTCCACCCCAGCCACCGCTGCTCTAATCCTATAAATCTTGCTTGTTACTCCGTCTAATGATCCTGGACTTAACAGCATTGTCTGTCACTGGTTGATGGAGTCCAAGTGCTTCCATTTTATGCCCTTTTACATCTTGACTAACTATCTGAGTCTGATGGCGTGTCTGTCTCCTCCCCTCTGCCTGTTTTCGCTTCCCCGGCTGCTGCTCTGTTGCAAATATCAAATTGAGAGAGAGTTCAGTCTCACGTGGCTCCTTGTTGCTAAGCAACCTCTGTCATCGACCATGATGAGGCTTCACTCTCTCTCCTCCTCCTCCCTTTATCTCTTCAGTAGCGGTGAGACAACTTTTAAAATTCAAGTTGTTTAATAACCCAGCTACTCTTAATTCAGGGATTTAAGCGACTTCCCATATTAGTGACAACTTCCCCTCCGAGCTCGCGCCGGCGGTTGCTCCCCCCGTCATTTTATTGCGGTATTATTTGGCTCAGCCTCGGAAGCCAGATGCGTTTTGGCTGGTGCTCAGACAGTGGAACTGACACTGTAATATTTTACACGCTGAAGATCACCCATAAGCTCGCACAAAGTCACTCTGCCAAAAGACTTGCTGTTGAAGTCTTTACGAGGTAATTCTGAGGCTCAGTATGAATTTGTTTGAAAGTTAGACAAAACACTGGACAGTAACTTGTGAAATCTTGTGAGTCAGCCTATAAAATGTTTTGCAGGGTTGACACCTTGTCTGAAACGAGGAAGGTTTTGCATTTGCTGCTCTCCATTATACGATCCAGCTGTCAATTTTATCAGCTGATCTTTAAATGTAAGTACTAACACCAGACGATGACACATTCTAAGTCTGTAGTGATTCAATATTTGTTATGTTCCTTATACTTTATAGTGGTAGCACACCGTACTGAAATATTATTTAATAAATTGAGCCTGATTGATAGTGGGTTTTTAGAGGCAGTGACAATATTGATTTCAAGGGAATAAAAAAAGTCCAATGCTGATATATTGGCTGATGTTCTTTATATATACATGTATGTTCATAGAGCATATTAAAATTATGAGGAAAACAGTTTATTAACTTCACAGTGTAAAGTAAACTTGTTAGTAAATTACTCTCAGGACGCTGCTTGACTCTGCACCACCACCATCAGCTCATATAGACACCATATGCCAATACTCAAATATCTGTGCTAGACCAATCTAACATCGGAAAGATTCTATTAAAATATCGATAAAAAAATTTAAAAAACCCCAGAAACACTAAGTGGTGTATATAAGAAATTGAACCATGGAAGTAAACACAAAATTGTATAGATGAGAAATATTTTGAGAAATGTAAGCCATATTTTTTTTAAACAAAAAACAAAACAAAGGAAACATAAATTAGTTTTTTGGTATTCGGTAATAACGTTTTAGGAGTAGCCCTGAGTGACGCCATGTTGGGTAACATTATCAATTCTACTGAACTTGTTGGAGCAGTTAAGTTAAGGCCCTTGTGTTGGATTTGTGGTCCCTCCCTTTTTTTTGTTTATCACATGCTTTTTACATTTAGTTTCCTAAGTCTACATTAAAGACATAAAAATATGTCCATATTTTATTATATCATAGGGCAGCTGGGAAATGCTGTTCATAAAATGCTCATTTTTCATCTCTAACTTAAGCCCGATAATGATTGAATGTATTCAACTGAAGCGTATTTCAGTATTTTACTGCCTCATGAAACACTGATTAAGCCTTTAACTTGTTGTTTTTGCCGGTAATGTTTTGATGGACGGAGTTGATGTAACTCACCCAGCACACGTCAACTTCTCTAAGTAACTGAGAGGCCTGCGAGTGTTTTATGAGTGCCGTTAGTCAGGCGCTGGACACTGACAAGATGTCTGACGAGCATCAAATGCAGAGCGATGAAAGTCGCCTGCGATTAGTGCAGCTGAGCTGCAGTCTGACAGCACTCATCCATCTCTGTTGTGCCGCTCTGAAAGCTCAGCCATCTCTGTTCCGTCCTCTCCATTTTACATTCGCCATCATTTCTGTCCAGCATATGAAATCATAATCAGGTTGTTAAGGAGGCAGGCTGCAAATAATGTCCCGCTTGTAATGTGGTTGTAAAGTATTTCACCTTAAAAGGAAGCTTAATTACGTTCCGGAAATATTTCATGGAAGCAATCTCTGGCTGACAGTCCACAATTTGTGGTGTGATTTTCCAATAATTGCGCTGTCCAATCTGTCTTGCTCTCATACATCTTCTTCAGTCTCTTTTCCTTTATCTTTCATCTTCTCCTTTCTTTCTTGAGTGCGCCCTGATCTCATTATTTGTCTTTTCTGTTCCTCCCGTCCTGTCTTGTTCAAGGGGAGCTGTGGCGTTTAGAGGATGACATGGAGGGTGATGACGAGACCGAGCAGAGCGGCACCACCGAGGCCCGTCCTCGCTCCCAGTCGCCCTTCTCCCATTTCAGGGCACGAGCTGCGTACCTCCGCAAGAGCGTGTCGGCAGACGACCACCTGGACATGGGCTCTGACTACAGCGCAGGGACCGCGGTGGAGGGCAAGCCCGCCCGCGGCAGCAAAGGAAAGCTGAAGAGAAAGTTTGTAAGTTTGATTACTCAGTTACTGTTTCTTCGCAAGATTAGGCACACATTTATTGGACAGAAGATCAGTTTTCTGATTCTTTCCAGCTAAAATTCAACACTCCAGGTTTAGTGTTGATGTCTTCATCTCCTTTTTCACACATTTTTGAAGCCAAAGCAGTGAAGTCTTTCTGACATGCGATCACACATACACCAATGCAAGCACACAGACGCACACTACAACACAGTGACACAATGTCACTCTTGGCTTTGGCTTGACAGTACATACGGCTGATTTGTAGAACACGGCTTAAGTTTTCTTGCTTGCTGTGACTGTGCCATCGTGCCGACAGTCACGGCAGCTCTCAACTGAAGACAGCTTGAGTCACTGCTTCATATGTCTGTCCCTTTATCACTCACACTCTTTTCCCTTCTTATCTTTAATTCATTTATGCAATTTGCATTGGCCTTTATCTGCCCTACCTGCAGCACTGAGGCTGATCTGACCCTTTGACATTACTGTTTAAGTTCCACTTGCCATCTTGAGAGAATTTGCTTAAAAGGACTGAGAGAAATTCAAAGCAACAAAAGGTGACTATTTATATGGAACAAAGATAAAAATGAAACACGGTACAGCACTCAAGAAACAGCCTTTTTTCAATTGCAAAGCTTGCTTTTTGTTTCACAGTAACCTACATAATGTTCAGGATACATGACGATGCTGTAAAAACCGGTGAGTGCAGCAAAAAAAGCTAAAGCTAAGAGCCATACATAAGGTGCAGAATGGACAATATACCTTAGAATTTTAGCATAATATCTGTAATTGCTAAAAAGAGCTGTCTTGACAAAATGTGTCA
>NW_007579356.1:113550-153640 GCF_000690725.1 Stegastes partitus | reverse complement strand
AGCTAGTGTCCTATGTGTGGGGCTACAGTCCCAATATGGAGGTCATGAGTTCAAATCCCGCTCATGACCCTTTTCCTATAGGGCCTTCTCCCATTCTTTTCCCTACTTTCCTTTCTCTCTCTCACTAACACGATACAAAAAAGGCACAAAGGCCAAAAAACTAATTAAAAAAAAAAATAAAAAAGGTCACGTTGCAGAATGTCCTGAAAACGCATCAGGATGTACTATATATTGGGAAAAGTGTCCTGAATGTGTTTAAAGACAGCTTAGGAAGGTACTTCTGGAAAAAAGCACATTATGTATTTGGTCCTGATAAAAAAAGTCAAGCTCTGCAGAAGCCTGATAATGATCCTGATCATTTGAATCAGGTGTGTAGGAAGAGGGAAACATCTAAAACTTGCAGGACTTTGGCCCTCGAGGACCGGAGCTCGACACCCCTGATTTACAGTTCATACTTAAAAGTAATTTGCAAAGTTGTAGAAAGCAAAACGCTCAATACGATACTGTGATAAACTCGTTTATTATTGTTTTCACATCAGTTAAAAAAAAAAAGAAGCCAGCTCATGAAATCATCTTGCGAGTATGGATTTGTAAACTTATGTGATTAAAGTGCACTCAAGGAAGATTCCTGAAAAATCAGCAACAAAGCAAGTAAAAAAAAACATAAAGCACATGATACTACAGATACCCAGTAACCAAATATCTTCAGCTTGACAGCCGTGATTGTGTTATTACTTCATTTTTCTCCTATAAAGAATCAGGACTTACTAATCGTTTTGTAATCTGCAGGTTACGGTAATGTCGCCCCTAAAACAAAAGGAGGTCGTGTGTTCTGCATCCTCTACGGCCTGTGTGGGATCCCCCTGTGTCTGGTGTGGATCAGCAAACTGGGTTCATTCTTTGGCGATCGAGCTAAACGTCTGTCCCAGGTTCTGATACATAAAGGCGTTTCAGTGGTAAGAATCTGTCATTTCTCTGAACTCTGTGTTAAAATGCAGCGTCATGAATAATAATTAAGGGTTAAGTTTGTGTTTATTTCCCCTTCTTTGTCAGAAAAAGGTCCAGTTTACCTGTACAGCCTTATTTCTTTTATGGGGACTGTTGGTACACCTGGTGATCCCTCCTTTTGTTTTCATGGCTGTGGAAGGGTGGAGCTACTTGGAAGGCATCTACTTCTCTTTCATCACGCTCACAACGGTTGGCTTTGGAGATTATGTGGCAGGTAGGTTTTGTTTACCGCATAGTTTGTTGGTCTGAACTTTTGATATCAAACTCATCGACTCTCATTTCAGGTGTGAATCCAAACATACAATACCCGCGCCTGTACAGAGTATTCGCAGAGCTGTGGATCTACATGGGCCTGGCCTGGCTGTCTCTGTTCTTCAGCTGGAACGTCCACATGGTGGTGGAAGCTCACAAAGTGCTAAAGAAAAGAAGACACAGGCACAGGCACTTCTACGACGAGGAGCCACAATCCCAAGAGGAGGAGCAACACGTGGAGGTCAAGCAGAACGTCATCGACATCTTCAACTTCCTGTCTGAGAAGGACGACGACGACTACGGCACCGTCATCAAAGAGATCGGGATGGAGGCAAAGAGGAAGAAGCCACCGGAAAACATAAATCGCTCAAAGAGCTGCAGCGACATCTTGGGCACCAACATCCGGACGCTGGATCGCTCGCCGCGGCACAGACGCATGATCAGCATCAGTGAGGTGTTCATGAACGCAAAGACCGACGGGGACACTGGTGAGAAAGAGGAGGCGAGCCTTCCGATACAGGAACAGGCGAGAGACCTCAAAAATCCAGCGTTTCCAAGGACGGACGATGAAGAGAACAAGGACAGTTGTGTGTTTGATTTTGACATTGAAGGTATTGTCTTTACTGCACCTGCCGCAGAGGCCCCAAAAGAGGAAGTCGTACAGAGTCTGGAAAGCAGCGGGAGTCGGTTTAAAATATCCAAGGTAGTGGAAGAAGATTTGTTATTGGATAAAGATGAAAAAGGGTAAAAGATCCTTTACTTTCATCACGTTTGTGGCAGATTGGCGCGACGTGGGAGTGATTTTAGTAATTTAAATATCATGTATACTGTTATGTATGAAGAGAAGAAGCTGCATTATGTGGAAATGACGCCACAAAGATGTAAAGAAAGTGATGCTGCACTGTCAAATGGTTTCCTGCCTTAACTATTTTTAAATTATTTTTCAAATCGTCATTTTGCTAGCAGCGAATCAGGATTGATTTTCGTTTTTTTTTTTTTTACTCCTGTACCCATGCAGACTGTTCGTTACTGTAACAACGATAGACACAGTACACGATCTGCAAACTATCTCAAGTCACAGTACAGAGCTTTGTGGAAGATGGTGCCAACGAGCAACCTTCCCTCATAGGGAGCCGCAACAGTGGAGCCCATGAGCACGTGGCCGTCGTCGACGTACTCCACAGTCACCACTGGATGCTGCGAGTGAATGTTCTGGATCCTGATGATCTAGAGAGCACGGATAATAAAAAGGATTAGGTAAAATATAGACATAAAATAATGTACAGTACACATCAGAAGTGACTCCATGCAATATCCCTTAAATGTCAACTGATTCAAATATGTACCTCTCAGTCATTACCTCTAAATCGAATGGTTGGGTAATTGGACTTATGATCAATTAAAGGCAAATACATTTGGGAGACTGTTGTGAATACAGGCCCCAAAGTAGAAACTCAATGCAACAAAAGTGAACTCTGATCGCTGACACACAACGTAGAAAACCTGTAATCAGTGTAACAAGACTGAGTTTACCTCTGATTTCCAGTCAGCCTTATTGCATGAAAATTGTTCTAAAGTCAACCTTTGAACACCAGAACTTTCTGAATTTTGGACCTTATGGGCTGCGTTTATCTGCATGTCTACATAATGAGAAAGAATTGCCAGAAGAAGTGAAAAATCTGATTGTGAGACTTTACAAAGATGGAAAGTGACACAAGAAGACTGGTGGATAACAAAAGTGTAGAAGGAGGCATAACACCACTAATCAGAGCCTCCTCCTAAGTGTTGCACAATTTAGCTCTGAACAGATGGGGTAGTGCTTCGGCACAGGGGTCACCAATGAACAGTTTCTGTGACAGCTCAGGCTTTGTGGAGGACGGTGCATAATGCCATCCTATAGAGGTCCAAGAAAAAGATCACTGCTTGCTGTCTACTACAAAAGTGCAAGAATAACCTTCAGAAGACATGAAAAGTAGCCTAAAGAAAATTAAGATTGGGGTTAGGGTGTATGGCATGGTTGTTGTGAACCTGGCCTTGACTACCACAGTCCTGACAGTGAAGCACGGAGGTGGGAGTGTGATGATACGGAGCTGCGTAAATGCAAAATGTGCCGGGGAGATGACATTTATAGATGCACCATGAGTTCCTGTGGATATACTAAAACACTAGCTGATCAAAAGCACATTGACGAAATCACACGAGAGTTTCTAAACAAGGAAAAAAGACAAAAAAAACAAGCAAACTATGACCTGACCAGGTATGTTGTCTACGGAAGCCGAGAGCGGTCGTTTTCCGCTACTGTTCTTTCTTCGCCGTTTTCTCGAGATAACGAGTTCATTTTCTCGTTATCTCGAGATAACAAGAATCGTTTTCTCGTGAAAACGAGATAATTGGTGTTTGTGTTTGCCCGCTCGTGCCCGGTCCAGGATGGAATCCCAGGTGTGTGGGACCTCCCACACACCTGGGATTCCATCCTCAGTCACCAGCGGGGGGCCGGAGGACAGACGAGACCGGGCACGAGCGCTTCATTGTAAGCTGTCGTGCCCGGTCAGCTGTTCTCATGACACGTCATGTCGGAGTTCCCGGTCAGCTGTCTATATAAGATACGTCACACCAGGAAGTCCGACAACTTCTGATGAAGGCTGAAGTGACAGCCGAAACTGTCAACGGGATAATTATCTCGTTATCTCGAGAAAATGCCGTTTAAAAAAATGTGCGGCCATGACCGCTCTCGGCTTCTGTAGTTGCCTGACCTGAAACAAGAAATTTTGAGCAACCCAACATCTCTGACAAAGAGCAGTTAGTACACACTGGTAGCCTCGATGCCAAAGAGGATTGAGTTTGTCATCATAAATACTAGTTAAGATATAAAGTATTGAAAAGATAAAATAATTATATTTAATTTCAGTAACTGACTTTTGTATTTACTATATAGTATATCTATGTAATTAGTTTTAAATTCTACATCATCGTCATTACCCAATCTACAAGTAATACAACTGCTGTAAGGTGTTACAAGTCTGAATCATTTGACATTTCAGTGATATTGCACAGTGCTGCACTCGCTTCCTATGTACAAAGTATAATTTATTTTTTTTAAATCACAAACCTCAGAACCAGGTGGATCTTTCGGGTCAGAGCTGAACAGCTTCATGGGATTTGGATGACAGCCCATCCAAAGGTCACCTGTCCTGTGGTCCACCTCGATGTTATCACAAAGTGATCCAACGGCGACAGACTGTTTAGAAACATGAGTACATGAGAACTGATCACTGGTTTCTGTCCTCTGGATACAAAGTGAGAGAGAAGAGAGAAACTATTTGTTCTCTTGCTGAGTTTGATTTCAATATTCAAACCACTATCATGTCTATATGTTAAATATGAAGCTACATCCAGCAGAAAGTTAGCTTAGCTTAGCATCAAGACTGTCAGAAGGGGAAACGGTAATTAGTACGTTACATTTCATTCAATTAATCCGCTCACTTCATATCTAGGAGGCAGATAAGAAACTGGTAAAACTTGTCTATCAAAATGCTGAAGTATTTACCTCGTTTCTTTTTTGCAGACATTAGAAAACAATAAAACTCATTCTCACCTTAATATACACTAACTGCTCCCCTTTCTTTCTCTCAAAAACGTCTATGTCATGGTCTGCGATATCTGAAACATAAATATACCTGCAAAAAAAAAAAACCCAAAACAGTTTTATTTTTATATTGTTTTATCATTTTATAGAAAACACATGTATGTGGGAATTATTCAGTTTGAAAAATGAGCACAGAATGAGTGAAACGAATCGAGAATCACCGTTTGTCAAGAGACAAATTGATGCCATTTCCAGACAGGATGCCACCGGCCACCACCCTCACGTCACCGGGACTGTAGTACACCACCTCGCACATGGGCACGCCCAACAAGAGGGTCAGAAGGTGAAGCGTACGACTGGGAAAGTATTGGTCGTTTGAGGCGTAGAAGCTCTCCTTCCCGACTGCAACGATGTCATTTACGCTGAAAAACATGACGCAGAAGAAAAACAGGATAAAGACGCCGTCAAATGTAAAATGTGTAAACTACATTATGAAGCACCTACGAGGGGAGTAAAGGGTGGCTGATGGTCTTTAGGTGCACAAGGGTGTCCTCCTCAGCAAAACGAAAGATCTCTATCTGGCTGTTGCTGTGAGGATGATTGACGACAAACACGTATATGGAGTCATCTGCAAAGAAACAGCAAAGCGTTGTTTTTTTTATTAGCTTCACAATGCTTTGGTGCTGCAAGGTGGTGCAGTGGTTAGCACTGTTGCCTCGCAGCATAAAGGTTGCGTCCCGGTGGGGGCACCGGAATCTTTCTGCGTGGAGTTTGCATGTTCTCCCCGTGCAGCGTGGGTTCTCTCCAGGTTCTCCGGCTTCCTCCCACACAGTCCAAAAACATGTTGAGGTTAATTGGTGATTCTAAATTGTCTGTAGGTGTGAATGTGAGTGTGCTTGGTTGTCTGTCTCTAAGTGTGGCCCTGTGATAGACTGGTGACCTGTCCAGGTGAACCTGCCTTCACCCTGAGTCAGCTGGGATAGACTCCAGCCTCCCACGACCCTAGTGAGGATTAAGCGGTGTATAGATAATGGATGGATGGACAATGCTTTGGATCTTAAAATCAAATTGGAGTCAGAGTTTGGCGCGCAGGTTCTCGTCTTACTGCCGCACAGTTGCAAGTTTTTAAATTTAATCTTGAATGTTTTGGTTCTGATTGATGTGGAGACGCACTGTGGTCACCTCAGAGAGCGTGCTTTATCAAAATCACTGCTGTCTGTGGCCAATGCTACTTTGGTAACTTGACAAATACAAGATACCAAAGTGGTGGAGTTATGTAAAGTTGATTTCCACAATTTGGAGAAGCGGTCTGACAACAAGATCAAGCGTACATACATACATACATATATATAGCATACACTTAAAGTCATATCCAGTGCTTAACAAATGTATTAGACCGCCATCCAGTGTCAGCTTTATGCCACAGCTGCCCTAAATTAACAGCATTGTTAATTGCCAAAATCATTTCTTATGCTTCTGTAATGGTTCATACACCAGCATGTAGAAGCTCTTTAACCAAAATGATATTTTTAATGCTAAAATATAATTATTGTTGTTATCCATGAATTTTCAAATTTACTGTTTTACAAAAAAATGGGAAAAAAACACGAAAGCACATTATTGTTTCTTGATTAATATGTCAAATTTTAGTTATTTACATACATCATTCCTAAACAGAAAAAATAGTTGTAGTGGTTAAATGTGATGCTTGATTCATGTCTGACTTCTCAGAGAAGCCCAGCGAGCCGCCTCAAGTTTGGTCATAAAAAGAAGAATTCAGTTTGAAATTCCTCATTCCTGTTCAACACGGTAAAAACGTAGAGAGCTGAGTGTGAATTCTAACACTTCATGATGCTGGATGACACACAGTCGTCCTCAAATGTATTCATACCTTCTCACTAAAGAAGAAGGAAAAAAAAAAATGACAAAAGTAGTAACAAATAAAAATTTAATGAAAATCATGACTTGCTTTTGAATTGTGGTTCAACAGAAATATATATATAAAAAAACAAAAAAAAACAAGCAAACAAACAAACAAGCAAACAAGCATGGTGGGACTGTAAACTAATATTTAGTTGAACAACCCTTTGAGCCAATCACTGCAATCAAGTGTTGTCTGTAACTCTCAGTCAGACTTCTGCACCTGTTGTGGGGTATTTTTGCCCACCGCTCATCAGCAAAGTGCTCTCATTTGTCCGGAACAGTTTTCTTTGTTTTTTTAAATTGATCTTTTCAACTACAATTCTAAAGCAATGACTTCCATCCATCCATTATCTATACACCGCTTGATCCTCACTAGGGTCATGGGGGGCTGGAGTCTATCCCAGCAGACTCAGGGTGAAGGCAGGGGACACCCTGGACAGGTCACCAGTCTATCACAGGGCCACACTTAGAGACAGACAACCAAGCACACTCACATTCACACCTACGGACAATTTAGAATCACTAATTAACCTCAGCATGTTTTTGGACTGTGTGGGAGGAAGCCGGAGAACCCGGAGAGAACCCACGCTGCACGGGGAGAACATGGAGACGCAGAAAGATCCCGGTGCCCCCACTGGGCAGCGAACTGGCGACCTTCTCGCTGCGAGGTGATGGTGCTAAAGCAATGACTTATTTCACTAAACTGTAATTTTTTTAAAAATTTATTATTACTTTTTTCAGTTCCTAGTTATTTGAGTGACTATTGTGAATTTAGCCTTTTCTTCAATGGAAGGGTCTGAATACATTTGAGGACGACTGTATATATATATATGCAGTGCTTGACAAGTTAGACAGGTGGTCTAATAAATTTATAAAGTACTAACTGTACATTAACTTTCTCGGGGGGGGGGACAAACCTTTCAGCCGCTGAGAGTATGAGGGCTCAACCAGAGGCGTGTTCAATCACTTCTTTTATTTCCAAACAAGGTCTCAGACCAGTGATCCAAGAATGTGTGGTCTCACCAAAGCACTAGATTTTAAAGATGAGCAACCAAATCACTGATATGCATTTACGTCATTTCACATGTACAGTTAAGCCCAAAATGATTCATACACGTGCCAGATTTGATTTAGTGATATTTTATTTTGCTCTGTAGATTAGAGGTTGGGTCCTCATGTTTGCAGATTTGTGACGCGCCAGGAGGCTGTGATGACAGATACGCTGAGATCCAAAGATGCTTTTGGTGCGTTTATTATGACAAACAGCACAGAGGTATCACAGCAGAGCAAAGATGGATAAATGGACAAATGAAAACCAGCCGATTGATCAGATAAAAAAGTGATGAATGAACTTTACAGCTACTACCCAACCCTGACTCTCTCCTCTGTGTCACAGGTGAATGCACACCTTTATATACACAAACACTTCCACATGTGTACACGCCTACTCCCACGTGAACCAGCGCCTCTGCAACACACTCAAGCACACCATGCTCCTCATCTTCAACCTGTATGTCTCCTACAACATGCCTTATACTGTCGGTAATACGCTATTTATTAGAGCCTCATACAGCCAACACAGCCATCTCTTTAAGTCCTTTAATTAGTGTCACATCATGATGTTACTTCACAAGTAACTGCAAAAAAGAAAGCATTTATTAACTAAAATATCAATGAAATATTGGCAAAATCAACAAAAATAACTTAAACAGACCTAAAATAAGAACACTAATGAAGTCTACAGCCTCACGGTGAGCTGCCAGCTTCTCTTTTTTACTTTTTATCCTCATTTAACTGTCAGAAATCACATGCTCAGGTTCGTATGTGTTGAGTTCAACAGAGACGAGATGTCAGAACCATAAAAGATAACTAACAGGAGCCTGATATAAGATGCCTCCAATAATTAACCTGTTGGTGCGCCGACACAACGACACTAAATCTGATAAAATGTAGTTTATTGTAGAATTATTTCACCTTCCCTCATACAAATCAAGAGCCCAGCCAAGAGGACAAAAGGATGCAAAGAAGAAAGTGTCACCACGTCTCACCAAACAACTGATCAGCCCCAATATTTAACCCGATTGATAATTTGTCAGATTAGCTAAAGGATTGGAGTAACAATTGCACAGACTCTGTTGTCAGGAATGAGTGAACAAGAGGAAACGCAACCTTTTTTGCCATTTCAAGGATGATGAGTTAGAAGTAGCATTAGCTTAATAAAGCTCTGATATGGCTGAACAATGGCGGACAGCAAACAGAGAAGCTGCTATCAGTGAAGTCAAATTACCAGGAACAGGAACGCTGGATTACACTCTGCATTCCTGTAAATCCCCTGTATGTGTCACGACCATTTTAATCCCCCTGCTGCCAGCAATAAACATCACTTAAGCCTATAGAAGTATGAACAGAATATCAATATATTAAGAAAAAAAATGCAGTCCGTGAATAATATTTCAAATCTGCTTTGCTTTCATTTAATGAGGTTCCATTAGCTCTAATTTAAAAAAAAAAGTTTTCTCCAGTGATTCATCAGACAAAAGATCACACATCCAGGGCAGCGATGCTTGTTTCTATCACTCGACAACATAGAAATTAAACTGCTCAGATCTTGTTGCAGAAAAAAATGCTGCCCAAAAAGAGGCTTTGTCTTTCGTTCGTGACGCATGAACGTACTTTAAAACTTATTTGTAGCATAAATGTAAACCTTAGTGTGGCTTCATTCCATACACTAAATTGATTGTACATAAATTATCAGCTGATTCTTGAGCGAGTCAAGTGGAAACTTTTTTCAGATTCAGTCGATTTCAAATGGAGGGACCCTCATGTAAATACTAGCACCATTTAAAGAACTATTGGGACTTGTTAAAGGAACACTTTAGTCTTCAAATAGTTCAAAATAGAGTCCAAAGATCCTACTGTGGCTTGTGAATGAAGACGTGTTTGTGAATGTGTGTACTTGTTTAAAGAAGGCTGCCTGTTGAATTCTATTGTATTTTAATCTGCAGTAAAGAAAGAGCGATAGCAGCAATCTGTCATGAACAGACTATCGCTTTGGCTTCAATTCAGTTCAATTCAATTTTATTTGTATAGCGCATATTTACAACAAGAAGTCACCTCATAGCGCTTAACAAAGGCAGAAACACCCAACAATCCAACACATTTGGATTCCCTACAAGCTTCAGCAGTCCGCAACAGTGGGAAGGAACCAAAAAAACCTCTGACAGAACCAGGCTCAGGGAGGGACGGCCATCTGCCTCGACCGGTTGGGTGGGTGTGGGATGAATTATACAGTTTAGTGTACAGCTGAACACGTTATCAGAGGTTATTGTCCTTTTGTTCCTCCATTTCCTGAATTTGTCATATGCAAAACCTGAATCTAAAAATAAGAAACTGTAGAGAACGCACACAGTCGTCCTCAGATGTGTTCATAGCCTCCCATTAAAGAAGGAAAAAAAAACAGCAGCTGTCACTGAAATAAGTTGAAATTGACAAAAGTAGTAATAAATAAAAATGTAATGAAAATCATGACATTGCTTTTGAATTGTGGTTCAACAGAAATATTTAAAAAAAAACAACCATGGTGGGACTGTAAACTAATATTTAGTTGAACAACCCTCTGAGCCAATCACTGCAATCAAGTGTTTTCTGTAACTCTCAATCAGATGTCTGCACCTGTTGACTGCTCATCAGCAAAGTGCTCTCATTTAATCCAGGACAGTTTTTTTTTTTTAATTATTTTTTTTCAACCACAATTCAAAAGCAATGACTTATTTCACTAAATTATAATTTAGCAAATTTTTATTTATTATTTCTTTTTTCTGTTTATAGTTATTTGAGTGACTTTTCTGAATTTTTCTTTATTGCAAGGGTCTGAATACATTTGAGGACGACTGTACACTGTGTGAGGATTCCAAATTGTGCAGAACTAAAGAGGTGTGTCTGAAAACTGAAGAAACTCTGCCCGCTGAAGAACAAAAAAATCCTCAAATAAAACTTCCTAACTATTTATTTAGTGACAATTTTATGTCTTTGTTTCTTCTTTTTTTTCCATTTTAAAGTTGCTTTGCAGCTCACCTGCTTCATCCGTGTACACACTGATGCCGTGAGGGTTGAACGAACTGAGGTCCAGCTCGCCTTTGATCTGCAGCTCCACCGGCGTCGGCTTCGGGTGCAGCATATCCACGACATACATCTTCCCCGGTCCATCGCAGAATGAAGGCACTTCAGGAAACTTTAACCCCTGAGTGGACAAACGTGCACGTAAGAGACGCTGGAAGACTTTGCTTGAGCTCAGTGCAGAAAGATCCAGACAGCTATAGTGGTGAGAGGATTCATTTAGTAAACTATAGTAAATAATTCAAATAATAACATACCGAGCTGAAGAAGGCCAGTCCATCTTTCAGGATCGTGATATCCTCTGCCCCACATTCTGTGCAAAAACAACAACATATTAAAGCTTCTCCTCCAAACAAAAAACAGACTGCAAGGTATTGTGAGGCTGTGTGGAAAAATAGCAGGGACGAACCTAAATAACTTGACAGCCCTACATCAAATCAGGTTATTAGCCAAGGCCCGTTTAATCGCCGCAGACCAGAGCCATCCCTTGGCCCACTGGTTCCAATTACTCCCGCTGGGGCGCAGGTATGTTCTGCCAAAGTGCAGGACCAATAGATATAAATGTTCTTTTGTCCCTGCTGCTGTTTCCCTGTTAAACAAGTGATCGGTCTTGTCCTTTCTCTGTTGTTTTCTGTTGTTGTTGTTGCATGTGTGATTGTGGCAGTGACTGTCTCATTGCTGGCTGCACAAAAATTTCCCCACGGGGTTATTAAAGATTTTTGAACTTGAACTCCTCAGTTCTTACATAAAGCACTCCTATGTTTTATCCTGCTGACACTTGACCTACTGCTGCATGGACTTCAAACTCTTCCGCTATTATCACACTTTACACATAAATGACCAAAGTTCAGCATTTATTTCTACATTGTAACCCCCTTTAAAATTAAGATACCAACATGAATATAAAGAAAACGTACCGATATTCTGTAAATACTGACAGTTGCGGTGTTTCACGGTCACCTCTCTGGACACAAGCATCATAACCCTGCAGAGAAAGTTAAACATGACTCAAGCTTTCAAAGGAAAACACAACTTCCAAAGTGTCCCATCAGTGTTTTTTAGCTGAGCTTGAATAACTTTAAAAAAATAATTCTTCCACTGGGAGCACCTCTTCCTCTTCTACTCACTGCAGCAACTGTGAACATTAACAATAATATTAATCCTCTGCCGTGATTCCATGTTTCTGATTCTCCTCTCATGATAATTTCACACTTACTTCATTCGCGTGTACGTGTTTGCCGCAAACACTGCAAGAGCAGCAACAGCAGCAGCAATCAGTAGTTTCCTCATGGCGCCCATGTTTCCAAGTGAGAAGTCCAACGGGTTTCACACTGCATTTACACAACTGGTCAAAAGGTGGAGCTCAAGTGTGTGTGTGTGCAAGAAGCTCATTGATTCTTCCCATAGAAACCGGATGTACCTGCCCCATTATTTAAAAATAAAATAAAAAAATCTAGAAGGGGTGTTTGAAATTGCCAATTTAACAAAATTTTCATCCAGCAACATATTGGACTTTTTGTTTATTTATTTATTTTTCCTTTTTTTGTTGCTTTAACAACCAAACAATTACATAAAAAATTGACTAAAAAATAAAATTCCTTTTTTTTTTGCACACACATTTTAGTTCCACATCTATAAAAAACACAAT
Organism: Stegastes partitus; assembly: GCF_000690725.1. Classification (NCBI taxonomy): domain Eukaryota; kingdom Metazoa; phylum Chordata; class Actinopteri; family Pomacentridae; genus Stegastes; species Stegastes partitus. The sequence continues at coordinate 141,107 of NW_007579356.1, read as the reverse complement.
TGGATACAATAAGAATATGAATAATATAGATCGTAATAAACACATAAATACATAAAAAAAAATGCAACTGTTCCTATTTTTTCCCTGATAAATTGTAATTAAATATGCATTTGGGGTAAGAAGGTGATTAAACATTCTTATTTTTATATTTTAAAAACCCCTGCCTCCCTTAACCCTACACTGGGGGGGGGTGGTTTGAAGGTTCTCTGAGGGTTCTGTGCAGCACCGTTTCTAGGATCAGGAGCTGAACCCAGAACATAAGGGGCTCGGAACATTTCGGCCTTTCATCATGCATGTGCACACAAGAGGACTTTTGAACGTTCGGGGCTTGGGAAAAAAACATCAGAGCCCCGAAAGCCCAGGGCTGGCGACGCCCCTGGTTCCGTTCAGTACCTCAGCAGTTCCTTGACTGCACCCGTCTGCAACAAACTCAGGTGTTGTACCTGCTGCCCTCCCAGCCTTCACCGCCCACATCTGTTCCAGTTGTTCCTTAGGCCTTCTAGATCTTGCACCTTAAAATTGAAAACCATTAGAAATACTATTTTGAGTAGTCTCGTGCTTATTATTTAATTTCATTTAATTAATTCTTTTAATTTCATCGTTATATAGTTGTTGTTTTTTTTATAAATACATTTTTTCTAATATTATGTTGTATGTAGTTGTTTACAAAGTTTTTTTTTACATTTTTTTTTGCACTGACAGGCCTGCACCATACTTTTCATTGTACTTGTTGCAACGACAGTCAAGCAGATCTGAATCTATTCAACGATTTTTTAAATTAAGAGAAAAAAAATTGTAATTTAAGAGGGCCGGGTGTATTTGAAAGAGGCAACGTGAGACCTAATGTTAAATACAGATGTGTTTCATATTTGGGAGTTATGTTATGGACTCAGTTGAGTCTCAAGAAAACATTGAAAGGTAAAATAATTAAGGATTACAGTGTATGAAATGATTACGAAAAATAATTTAGAGTAAATCGTGTGATGTTTTTTATTTTCTTTCTTTTCTTCTTTGTATTACTGATATTCTGGGTTATTTTATGGATTGTACAGGAGAGGCAAAAATAAACCGCAGCTTCAGACAATTCCTTCTCCAGCTACAGAGCTTGTAAAAAAATGTTTAATGCAAGAATGTCTAATAATTCTTTGTCAGCTGAATGCATAAAATTCAATTTTTCGGTGGAACTTGGGGACATCAAACCTTTACTTGCCACAGATGTTGCTGCACACTATTCCAGCGACATTTCTCAGTGCAGCTTGTTCCAGCTTGAAAAGACTCTCATGAGCAGAAAAACCAGATAATGTAACTTGAGTTACACAAACTAGAATAGACTTTTATTTAACAGTATGTGAGCATCAACCACTCTTCAGTAGAGCCACAAGACAAACTACACTGGTAACATAAATCTTTTTTTTGTTGGTTTTATTCGGTCAAATCAATCATTTTCTTTATCATCAAAACATCTAAAAGTATCCCGTTACACACATTGCCCATGTGAATATTTCACATTTTCAGCTCACCAGTGAAAAACATTATTTTCTGTGGTACACAACAACAACAAAGTGGCTACATGTATTACGTCTGATTGAAAGTATTTCACAGTGGTTCAAATATCTCGACAGTTCAATAGTTTCAGGGTGTGAAATCACCTCAGTTTCAAATATGCTTTAGTCGCCAAAGCTCAGATGTTTTCTTTACCTTCAGCTCCTCTTTAGGAACACTCACATTAGCTGAGAGGTATTTTTGTTCCTGTTATCAGATCCCGTCTGGCACAACACGGCCAACTGCATTTTTTTTTTTTTTTTGCTGTATATCATTCAAATCTTCAATGTTTAGTCTGACAGAAAAAAAGAGGTAACGCTGGATTTCCTTGTTTTTTCGTTGAACTTCATTGAGTATTTTCTTTCCCCTCTAAAGAGACATCGCCTACTTCAAATCACAGATCATGGCTTTGTGGAACACGGTGCCGATGAGCAACTTCCCGTCGTAGGTCGTCGCTACAGAGGAGCCGAGGAGCGTATGTCCATCGTCTTCATACACCTGAGTCACCTTCGGCTGATCGGAATGGATGTTCTGGATGCGGATGACCTGAGGACACGGGAAGAAACCAATGTAAGAAAAACAGAAGATGGAAGTAGGTAAATCTGCTGTTTACGTGGTGTGTCAGAGAAGTTCCAGGACTGGTTGTTGCAAAAGAACAATTTAAACCCAAACCACAAACTACGACTTTTCCCCTTCAGACGATCAAGCAGCACGTCTACAACGAGATCCTGCGGCGTTTGATTTGTTCAGCGCGCAAGAAGAGGCGAAAGTTGTGACAGAACAAGTCATGGCGGCTTCACCATGACAACGCCCTGAGCATCCCACGTTTCCTGGCTGAGAAGAACATCGCAACCTCCCTACTCACCCCACCTGGCTCTGTGGGATTTTTCCCTCTTCCCCAGGTTCAAAGGGGGTCATCAAGGGGGACGTGGGCGACATCAAGATGGTTGTGACGACGGAGCTGAAGAGGATCCCGGAAGAATCGTTCCAGGAGTGCACGGCGAGGGCTGGGAAAGTGTGCTAGATTCCAGGGAAAACTTGTAGTTTGGATTTGAAACATATCTTTTGTGTCACCGGTCCTGAAACTTTTCTGACACACCTCATAAATCAAAAAATATTTTAAAAAAGCATGATCAGATTAAGAAGGAATGGACAAAACCTCTGATCCGGCTGGGTCATTGGGGTCGAACATGAAAAGCTTCCATGCATTCGGATGGCAGCCCACCCAGAGGTCGCCGGTTTCAGGATCAACTTCGATGTTGTCAGGGAGTGTATCCACAGCCACGGCCTGGTGAGGGGTCACAGTCGAGGGTATTATTATACATTCAGCACAGTGTCTTGATTACCTTAAATGACAATTCTAGCATTACTTTACTTCCTGAATATGAGAAAGGCATCACAAGTCACGTTTCCATACAAAAAATTGAGCACATTTTAAGCAAATTAATAAAAATGTCACAACAAATGTAAAAAAAAAAAAAAAAAGATAATTAACTTTGCTTGAGAGTGATTAAATTAAGAGTACATGGTGTTGTCAGAAGGTGGCAGTATTGGCTATGCTATAAATAGATGTAATAGAGTAAAAGAAATAGCAAACAAATACATAAATACTTGAAATGTCAACTAGTATTGGCTACGTTTCATGGCGTCCGGAAGCAAAGACAATGAAAAAAAGCTGATAACACTACGCCTGATCTTATTTTAAAAAAACAAAAACAAAAAGAGGGTGTGTTCATTACCTGTTAAGTTCATTAACGCTTGCGAAAAAGTCAAAAATCATTACCTGCTTCCATTAATGTCTAATGCAATACTTCAAAATCTACATTAAAATACCAAAAACAAACACTTCTAGTTTACAATAGTTTTGCAGTGATTTCATTTAAACTACATTAACTATTTGTGTTTGCTTTAAACCAACAGCTACCTCCAGCAGAGTGGTAGCTGTTGGTTTACTGCAGCTAAACTGTCTCCCATCACTTCCCATTAAAGTGGAAACAGACAACTTTTTTCCCCCCTTTGTGCTTCCAAATGTCATTACTGTTGGCACCGCATGACCGCATGACTTGCTGTTTTTCTCAGCAGCCTCGCAACTACCAGCAACACTTGAAATGAACAACACGAAAGAAGCACGTTAACAGAAGAGATAAGTAGCGCTTATTTGATATGGAGTATAGTTCGACCACGGCAACGTGCAAACAAGTAACAAGGTGGAGAGGAGTGTGTGAGCTTAGCCTTGCACTGTACACTCCTTCTAGAAAGACATTCAAATTAAACTGCGCGACGCCTCATTTATAAGTATCTATGCTTCGAAAATGACAGTGCTTTATTACAAGTCGTATTTCTTGCTGTGTGACAGTTGGCTCGTATGTGTGTGCAGAGTTCAGCCTCCAATCTTTGCAGGCGCAGTGGGGTGTGCCAACCTTTTTTTTTGTTTCTGCAGCTTCATGGTGACACAATAAAAGGCGTCAACTGAAAGCAAAACGTGTCATTATTTGACCTACAGGCCGACAGTCAGGGTGAGACGCCACAAAGTCCAAAAGGACGTTTTAAACCTACACAGGACGACTGATCCGACTTGGAAAAACATCTCGGCAACAGATGTGCAGACTTAGTCAAAGAATTACATCAAAAATAGGTCAAAAATGTATTTTTGGCATAAACAAATTTGTTGGAGTTTGTCACGATAATAAACAATAACTTACTTACCAATGGGGCCCAACACATTTATATGCAAATACAGCTTTACACTGGTAACTCGTGCTACTGCTGCAAGCTGCTAAAAATCTGCCGTTTAAAAGCGTGCAGCTCAACAACAAAAAAAACTGAATTTCTGCAGAAAGAGTGGAGATGGGAAATTAAAATGTGCTGCCACTTGTTTCTGCAATTATTTAATCTTTCCTAAGTGCGTCATGGGAAGGTGGAGAAACATGGAAAGAGCTGATTTTAATGCAAAATGTGTCCAGCTTTGGTTGGATCATGAAATGTATGAACACTCTGGTTTGTTCTGTTGTTCGATGGTTTCTTCTGGCATCCTCCACTGCCTTGCATTGACATTGTGAATCTATTTTTATTTAAATATCAGTTCTGTCATATACTACAACTGAACTTTTATTTACTTTTCTGTTCAGTTCTTTCCATGGTGTTGTTTCAGTATCAGTATATTTAGGCAGGTGTTGTATTGAAGTCCTGATTTTGATATTGTGACAACACTAATCTCCTTTCGCCGGCTCCAGTTTCAACAGTTATTCTGGTTGTTACAGTATCGACAAACACCTACAGAGGGAAAACAAAAGGGCTATCCTGTTTCTGTTGTTGCTGTGCATTTGTAGCTGCACGTCTTTGTGCTGCAAATCCAGCCTTTATTTTTCCCAGGAGATTTCATAGTCGCAGGCGGACAGAAGTGCAAAATGACAGCGAGGTTTATAGGGGAAAAGTCATTCATGTCTCTTCAAGCTCAGCAGCAGGGTGAGCGTCACCCGCTCAACTAGGTGAGCGGGCGACCCATGAACAGGGGCTATCGTTCCCCGATGCAGCTGTCGTGGGTTCAACTCCCGCTTTGCTGCAGGTCCTCCCCTCTCTTCTCCCCCCTTTCCTGTCTCACTCTCTCTACTGACCTACTGTATCACAGTATGGTACGGCAGCTGCACCACGGCAGACAGGGAGAGGCTTCAGAGGGTTGTAAAGGCAGCCCAGAAGATCATCGGCTGCCCTCTCCCCTCCCTGATGGACATCTACACCTCCCGCTGCCTCAGTAGAGCAAGAACCATCATCAAGGACAACTCCCACCCTGGTTCTGACATGTTGGACCTGCTGCCCTCAGGGAGGCGCTACAGGTGCATCAGAACCAAAACAAACAGACTCAAGAACAGCTTCTTCCCAAAAGCCATCACCACTCTGAACTCACACATGCACTGACATCACAGTCCACCCCTGCCCCCCAATCTACCCCCAACCACCTACTATAAACTCTATTTAAATGTGCAATATCATCAATGACCATGCATATATAACTTATCTTATTTTATATTTAAATCTCTTATATTTTGTATTTTTTTGCTCTTTGTTTTGTTCTTTATTCTATATTGCACTGAAGGAGCTGCTCTTAATCTCATTGTACATGTGTATAGTGAAAATAAAGGCATTCTATTCTATTCTATCCTGACTAATAAAGGCAAAAAGGCCAGATAAAAGGAAAAAAAAGAAATGATGATACTCTCTTATTGTTACACAAAATTCTAACGTTTAAAGTTTGCGATGAAAAACTAAAACATGAGTTTTTGTTTAGCACCAAGAATTTTACAACTGAGATGTCATCACTGTACTGATCCATCAGGGGATTTGATAAAATCTGTGTGGTTTCATGTTGCTAACAGGTGGACTCATTTACCTTCACAGGAGTCAGTGTGTGGTCTTCTTTCCGCTCCAACATGTGCACATTGTGGCCAAACAGATCTGCCACATATACGTGCCTGTAAAGGAGATCAGAATTAGAAGTAAAACATTAGTGCAATGCAACAATGTGCTCGTCCCTGCAGATCTTACCTTCTGTCTGGCGAGACGTTGATTCCATTTGCCATGTAGTAACCCTGGGAGACCTCTTTGACTTCATTCGGACTGTAGTACACGACGCTACCCCACGGCTGACCCAATAGCAGCTCGAAGTAACCTTTGAGAAGTTCGTTTTCAAAGTATTGATCAATGGTGGCGTAGAAGCTGTCAACTCCCACGACCACAATGTCGTTTACACTGGAAAGAAAAATCAGAATGCAAGAAAAATGGTTTAAGTACATTTTAAACACAATAATATGCATATGCTATGGAACGGTTTCACACACCCTCAAGCGCAGTCCAGTTTAAAGTCGTCGCTGCACCGTACCTGTGGAGAAGCTTGTGTTTGATGGTTTTCAGATGCACCAGGGAGAGTTCTTCCTCGACAAATTTGAACACCTCAATTTGGCTTTTTAGATGAGGATGATTGACAACATACAGGTACACAGCATCATCTGGCAAAACAGAAACAAGAAAAGCATTGTCCTGAAAGAACCCAGCTGAAAAGGGTGTGTGTGTGTGTGTGAAGGACATGCATGACTACTGATACTACCAGCACAGTGAGATTACACAGCTTAATAATTGCTGAAAGCCTGAGCTGCTACATTCTGCTGTCGTCCGGGCATCAGAGGACAGAAGGTGATAAAGGCTGTAAAGACTGTAATAAATAATCGGAAAAAATATTGGGATATGTAAATAAAATCCTTGCAAAGTTCATGCATGTTGGTAAAAATAAATCCCACCTGTAGATGTCGAGTTCTCACAAGAGCAAAACAAAAAAATAGCAATGTTTTTTTGTTGTACATATACATATATAACTACACACAATTTGTGTTCTCGCAGAAAGTACTGACTTCCTGCGTTTCTAGATGCTTTTATTGAACAGCCAACACCAAACATGGCCTTGGCTGTTGCACCCACAGGGGAGTGACTGTCGCAGCAGGTGATCCCAGCAGGTTTGTCCACATACTCTACATGCACACACAAGCACATATCAACCAACAACTACATATAAACTATGATTAGCAGTTACAAGTTAATACAGGTGCTTAAATTGCTGCTAAATTTAGTCAAATCTGGGTCAAAATGTACAAAAAACACCAGCACCCGTTAGGTGTCACCTTTGCAGAGACTTGCGTTTGACAGCAGGTGTGCAGCCACACATCACGACTCTTACCGCTTGGATCGGTGTAGATGCTGATACCGTGTGGGTTGAACGTTTCTAGGTCGAAGTTCCTCGGCATACGCAGCTCCGTTGGTTTCAGTCGAGAATCTTTCAGATCAAGGACAAAGATCTTTCCGGGCTCATCTGAAGCTGGAAATCCAGGATACCTCAGACCCTAGAATTAATAAAAAAGAGAAGTTATGCAGACGACAACAACACTGAAAATATTTTTTTTTAAAAACCATTATCACCAATATTGTGAGTCATAATTTAAGTGCAAATAGTCGCACAAACACGTTTAAATTTCTTGAAAAAACAAAAAAATGGATCATGTGTTTTTTCCTAGAGAGTCAAACAGGCGTGCTCCTTTATTCCTAGAAAATATGATTTCTAAGGCAGCACATCTCTGTAGCATCACAACGCTTCATTTGTAAAGCTATTTTTGTGACCCATATTATCTTCATTTTGATTTTTTTTTTTTTAATTCCAGCTTGTATGATTTGTACATTGCACTTGGCCATATTGCAATTTTAATAATACTTTGTTCAGCCCTAGACTATAAAAAATATTACATGACATAAAATGACATAACACTGAGTACAAACAAGAGGCAGCTTTGATAAGGAAGAGTGGATCGTAAACACAATAGTCCAGATTGAAGGCTCTGTCTGTTCTCAACAGTAGGCAACTTTGTGCATTTTAAGGAATCCGAAGCAATTAAATTAAAAGCCCTTCAAGAAATAGTTGTGCAGTTTTAGATTTTTGCAGATTTTTAACATTAAAATGGGATCATTTGGGGCAATGCTGAGTATATCAATAGCAATATAAAATGATTGTGGGAGGGTGGAAGGTGATTTTTCCCTTAAACAAAACAAGAATTTTTACATCCCACAGATCATATGTGTAGGTTTTGAGGAAGGGACAAGGGACAAGGGATACTGGTACAGACTGTATATAAAAGATGGACATGGCGTCAGCTGTTGGTTGTTGTGATGCCTCGGATTTGGCATCTTACTGTCGCCATATTGGGTTTTTTTGTAACAGAATGTAATAAGAAAGCAGAGGATTAAACTAGAGAACCCAAAGATGCCACGCACAGCGATACTGTAGCAGCTAATCCAAACACAAGGTAGCCTCTCTTGGTCAGTCTGGTCTGATTGCATTTATTTATCATGCTGCTACTGAGGGGGAAAGAACTGCTTTGGTTCATTTGTGTTTCTTTAAACCAATCACAACTGTCGCAGGTGGAGCGAAGCAGAGAGTGCAGCATTGGTGTTGCCTTAAAACAGTAATGGGGGATTGGTTTGGTTTAACATTTTGCATCAAAAGAGGCAAGAACTGTGATTGAATTTGCCTTGCTGACTGACGTATTGTGCAATCCTAATCCAAAATAATGAAATTTGCAGCGTCATAGTTTGCTGCTCGGAGATTGCTGTTGTTGTTTCCCGACAGTGAAGTAGATATTGAAAACAGCAAAGGGGAGGAATAAGAAGCCTGAAATGTCCAATGGCAGCCCCGCCCTAAACACCTTAAACTTACACTGCTTTAACATCAGTTATCCCGTAAATGGGACCACAGTTTACAAAATGAACATCATGTTGTGATCAAAGTCTTCAAACTAGCAACTGAGACCAGGGGTTTTTCTAGAAAAAAATTGTATGAGGGAGCACACCATGTCGAGGGAGTTGTCTTTGAAAAATTGAAGCTTAAATGGGACATTCAGAGGCCATCTGAGAGAGAAATTTTAGCTCATGAAACTTCAGAAATCAAGACATTATCAACTGTTGAGCAATTGTTGTTTGGTTAGAATTGTAACACAACTGTACTCTGTAAATGAAAACATGACAAACACTAGTATTGGCAAAAGATCTATTTACTAGAACTTGAAATGTTCTTACATGCTTGTACTGCACCATGATACACATACATGTACTTTAACCAGTGTAACAGTGTCAGGGAGCAAGACCCTGTCATGTACTTTAACCTGAGTATGACACAATGTCATGGAGTAAAACCTTATCATACATGTGGGGGAAAGGTCATTAATTCTCGAGAGATCTCGCTGTGTAGGTCAGCTGACCTTGCATGCAACCTGTATGAAATCTCGCTAGAGTAGCTAACATCAAAACAATATGGCGCCTCTGCATGGAAAACGCCAATTTTGATGGTTTTTTGCACCGTCTAACGGTGTGTCTACCGCAATCGGAATATGCTGGAGTCACTGTAATGTTTTTGATGATCAGATACATTGTCTTGTGATGGTGCTGGGATATTTTCACGGCCGAGAAGATCGTTTTCGTGAAGTTTGCATGTTGTACGGCAGCATGTAAGAACATTGCCCAAGCGTTACTACGGTTCAATCGGCATCTTGGTAAGAGGACGCAAGCCGGGAGTATGAGGGCACAGCGCCCCTGTAGCATTACTTAGACAAACCTCTGAAGACTATAAACTCATTAGGAAAATGCTTGCAGAGGCAACACATTCAGGAAGAAGTACAGTCATTTTCTCCTAGATGTCAATAAAATCTATTGTTCTTGCAGCCAGAGGAGTCGCCCCCTGCAGGCTGTTGAAAAACAAGCAGGTTTAAATTGCTTTCACATTGGCTTCACTTTTCAGAATTGGAGACTACGTACAGTCAAACATCCCTCAGTGTTCAGGACATGTTTATCTGCCCCTCAGTAGAAACATGAAGAACAAACATTTAATATTACTAATATTCCATTGCTTCTAATGCTGGTTTTATAGCTACTAGGGATGCAAATTTTAAACAATTTGTTTAAGTGATAGCCACATTATCAATTAAAAATCAACTAATCATTATAATGTGTTAAGTACAGCGGACACTTATTCTTGAAGATGCAGATGAAGTCACAGATATTTAACTATCCAGCTACACTCACATTGTCCCAATCAGGCTTGGAGGACATTAACTGCCCCAAAAGTCTCCGTCATGGTTGCTGCCAAAACTCCCTGTTTGCCAACATGAAGCTGCTCCTCGTCTGGAGGTGGTAATTCAGACACATAAAGGAACAAACTGGTGCATAGAAATTCACCAGAATGCAGAAATGTGTATTACTCAGACCACCCATTTAAAGTCCTACCTCCAATGTTTAAAAAAATAATAACCATGGAACAAATAAGGCCCTGATTACAACCTTTAAACTAATTATAAACTGGTCACATGGATAATCTGTGTACATGGGCTTATTGACGAGCCTCAGAGGCGCACATTTGGCTGCACTTCAACTCAAATACTTACTGCGCTGATAAAGGCGAGCCCGTCTCCCAGGATCGTGATATCCTCCGTGCCATGTTCTGAAAGCAGCACACAACATGCACAGTTAATCTCACACTTTAAAGTGCACGAAAACTGCACGTTATTGTGGCGTTTCTTACCCAGATTTTTAAGCAGCACACAGTTGGGGAGGTGGTTGTTGGCCAGCACTCTGTCAGCCAGGGCTCTTTTCCTGCAGCGTGCATGAAAACAAAGTCACATCAGGGCAGGTGACCAGAACACAAAACAGAGCAGCAACACAAACAAAGCTGTGTTTCTTTGTTTGTTTGTCTTTTACCTGAAGTTGTAAAATCTCTCTCCCAACAGCACCGCCAAAGCAGCCACTAAAAGCGAGATGCAGCCCAGTTTTCCCATGTTGAAATCACGACAGGAAAGTTTGACAAACAGCTTAAAAGTCTCGCTGCACTGCGGGCGAAGGCGTGCCTCTGCAAGGCTGCGTTCACGAGCATCGGAAATGCCTAAACTAATGTGTTTCCCTGTTACCCTTTCCTTACCGTGCCCATTTAATTAACTTTCCTATCTTCAAGGTTGTGTTTTCTAACTGTCTTATCTAAAAACACTTCACTTTCTGGCAACAATATTTGCAATTTACACTTTATTAGTATTTAACCGGACTCCTTCTTTTAGTGAAATTGCAGGATTATGACCCTGTGTTTATTTTTGATGGATTTGCAAGATAAGACATAAAGTATTTGTTTTATTTAAGTTGCCAACAATAAGCCTTAGTGTACGTGAAAACTATTCATTAACAGTAATGTCCGACATTTTGTGAGCACGTGAAGGCAGCATAATTCCAAACGGTTGGAGTCGCTGTGGCTGCATTTCTGTGCAGAAAAGTTTGAGATTTCTTCTGCCAGCGGTCATTTGTTGGTTGTGTGTTCATGTGAGTGCACAGTTAAGGCACCAAATTATGCCTAACCATGCCAAAGTTTTGATAAATTGTGAATTTGTATGTGTCCAAAAGGATTTGTGTGGCTGGAAATGACAAACAAGTGGCACAAAGTGGTAAAAGAATGTGTTGGAGATGTTCATGATGAAATTGAATCATGTTCCCACCCCTCCACCCCCTCTTCTTTTTCTTTACACTTTCATAAACATGTCAAGTTCAAAATTGTTCAGTGATCAAAAGCCTTCATTTGCTATCACAGCTGTTCCAGTTGCTCGCAGGTCTCCACTGGGATTTTGTTCCTCCAAGTGTTGTTCTCCAGATCTTTGAGCTCCAAGGCTTCCTCTCCATCACTCAGCTCTTCATTTCCTCCACAGATTCTGGATGGATTCAGGTCTGAACTCTGGCTGGGCCGCTCCAACATCTTCATAATGTGTTCTGCTAACCATCTCCTTACATTTTGGCTGCATGTCTCACATCACTGTCTTGCTGGAAGCTCCAAGGAGCAGTGTTTGTGCAGACTGCCTGGTGTTCTCCTCCACAATCTCAATGTGCTCCTCCTTTCTCATGATGCTGTTTACTCCGACCCGGCTGCCTGGCTGGTCCATCAGCTGATAAACAGGCCCAAAGCATCACATTTTCACCACCACGTTTGATCGTGGGAATGCTGTTCTTCAAGATGAACGCTTCTCATTTCTCGTGCCAAATGAAAGCCACGACTCTGTGTCCAAACAACTCTGTTTTCACCTTATCTGATCACAGAAAATAGCATCAAAGCTTTCTTTTTTCTTTTCATGAAGACCGGCCTTGTTCTGTGTCTGCTGGAGTGTTTTACTGAGATGCTGCTACCAGAGCTGTTCATCAGGGTTGGCCTTTAGTGTGGATCCTCACATTCTTCTTGGTCTCTTCATTTCTTGTGTGAGTTACTTTTATTTTCTTTCACACTTGGATATGACGTTATAGTTCTTCCCTGTGTTTGTGAGCTCTCTCTCAGTGCTGCGACCCAACAGTGAGCTCCCCAATCTCTAATCTAAAAGAAAACATGGTGCACCTTATCAGGACCATATGGAGTGGCATACAAGCTGCATTTTCTCAAAAGTTGGCAACAATTACTGAATAATTTTGGACATGTTTTTATTTTTTGTTTGTTCTTTTTGGGTTTTTTTTTTTTAAGGGAAAGCATAAAAATAAGTGGAAATAGTTAAAATTCCTCATGAACATCTCTAACATAATGTCCTACTTGCTTTTGTCACTTGTTTATGTCATTTCCTGCCATAAGATCATCACTATAAATGAATGGTAGCCACTGTATGACTAATTTGGGGGATTAACTGTATGTTTAGTGGGATAATGCAGTTTTAGCAGCTTCACGCTAAAGTGTCTAAATTAACTTTAAAGTCCCTCCAACTCATGCATGTGTATCAAAATTGCATATTTAGAGTTTTTGCCCACTAAAACAATTCTTTCCTGCTTTAAAATGGTTTAGACGCAACTCCACAGCGGATCTATGAAGTCGACCCATGTGCTGCAGCTTAGAGCACACCAGCTCACTTATGCCTCAGACAGGGAAGTCGGCACAGCTTAATTAAACTAAAGATTAGGTTAACATTAAGGACAACATAAAAGAATTATGGTAACGCTAAACAAAAAGAAGAGTTTATAGAGCTTAATTCTTACATGTAATGCTAAAAAACAAAAACAAAAACTCAAAAAACATGTTGAGATAATAATAAATGTTATTTTTACTTGCAAAATTGAGTTGGTGTCACTTAAAACAGCTGCTGAACTTTCACTTAAACATTGAGTCAGTGTCACTTATAAATTTCCGATGTGATCAGTTTCATCTTTTTGAAGTCAATTAACTTATTGGGTTTCATAGCGTGTGAAACCCCAATGTCGGAATTTGTGTCATTGCAGTTTCAACTCAGCCACGGTGTTATTTTGCTCATCACGTGTCTTCAGGCCTACTAAAAACACCTTCATGTGGACATGCCATGAAGGTAAATAAAAAAAGCATTTCCCAGCAGACTAACTGATGCTTGGCCTTTTGACCGTGGCTCCATTTGGAAATGTAATGGCAGGAGTCATTCATGTGTGAAATTTTAACCCGTGTTGAACCTCCGGCATCACTTTTGGCAGCGCCAGTCGATTTCATTTCCTAGAGAGGACATGTGTGCGCATCAGTCACCTTTCATTTCACTGAAATGAGTTACAGCTGAGCTCAGCGGTCCCTCCAATTTTGCCGATAACTCTTAACACGGTTCAAGTCTTCTCTTTCTGCCTTTTCCCGGCTATGAGTGCACACACTTGGTGCCTCCTTAATGCCAAACACTACACGTGAGTGATTAAGGACATGCTCTAGAGAAAAAAAAAAAAAGATTGCAGTCAGATTCTTTGCTCCAGCTAATCAAAATAAGCAAACACAGACCTAATAAGCTGGGGAATCCACCATGTCGTAAAACATTCGGTGCCAAAACTCATTAACTATCATATTTGTTTTGCGGTACGCACCGACTACGCTGCTCTTGCCTTAAATTCATACATGTAGCCGAAGCAACCACTCCACAGATGGTACGCTCAATAACGTGTAGTGCCTGCCAAAAAAAAAAAAAAAAAAAAAGCCCTGTTTAAATTGTTTATTTTTGAAGTTGTTTTCTGTAGGTGATGACTCCTCTCAACATAAAACAAAAAGTTACAAAATTGTCTATGTAATCAAAATCATGTGTAAGAGACTTCATAAAAAACAAACATGAACACATACATACACATACAGAAGTGAAAGTAACATAAAATTGGCAAACTATTGACCCTGTGAAACTCAGCATTGGGTGCATGCAACCTGACAGTAACTGTAGAATATCTACAAAAAAGTCCAATTAAAGAATGATAGCATCTAACAACTTCAGAACACCAACAACTCCTGCACATGACATCGTGTGCAACCGGCGAGCACTGTTGGGTGGGGCACACCAGATTCCCGACTCTTTTTTTTGTTTTGTGAAAGTCGTGTAAAAGGTTCACAGTGTGACAACAGCAGGATCCCCATCAAACAGTTTCAAGCAAGACTGTATATTTGGAACATACAAAATAAATTTTATTATCCATTCTCTTCATGTCTACATCTTATTAGAATTTCTAGACAATGGCATTGTCAAAGAACACACCCAAATTAATTCTAATAATCCTGACAGGTGCAACAATACATTTCTGTCAAGTCCAGGTGTCAAAATATAACTGAATGTGAAAAGCAATTTAAATCTTCTTTCTTTGTTATATTCAACATAAAAAGGGGGGGAGCCATGGCCCTGGGCCGCAGTGAGAGCTAGGCAGGACATGGCCATGAGCACACAGAAACACAGGTGAGGAAGTGGCTTTAGGGCTGGGCCCCGGTGGCTGCAGGGACTTGTGTTGCCAGAGTGTTGGGGGCAGAGATGACGGGTGATCCAGCAATGTTAGCCAGTGGCTGTGAGGAGGACATTGAGGTGATGCCTGAGAGAGAGACAGGAGGAGGCTCGTTAATCATCTGTATTTACGTGTCGTCGCAATCTAAAATTAGACACGGAACTTTCTCTGCAGCTATTTTCAGATGTTCAATCTGAAGGAAGGTCTCGAATTTACAGCAAAAAAAAAAAAAAAGGCAAATTACACACAGAACTTGTTATTTCACACAATCTGACTTGTACATTGATTTATTTCCAAAAGCCAAACGTCAGACAGTGCAATCTTCTGTCACAAAAATGGTGTTCTACACAACTAACTGCATTCTCAATTTTTTTTTCTGCTGGGTTGTTTGCAATAAATCACAAATCAACATGTCTATGCCACGCATTTACCTTCACGACTATCGCTCCTTTTTAAGTTAATTCAGTTTAAAAAGTCCCGTAGGTGCAATTCAAAGACACGTAGAGCAGAACGGTAAACAGCTGTACAGTAGCATCAGCAGCCAAGTGGTGGTTAAAGTAGGATAAAACTAAATTTAAAAAATAGAATATGCCGAGATAAAAAAAATAAAGAGTGTAATAGACGTAAATGTATGTGTGGTGCTAAAATGGTGTATGGATTAGCAGCATGGTTAAATAACAGAACATTTAGATTAGGTTTTATTAGCCAACCAGTTTCATAAATTAGATGGCAGGCTGGTAACCGCGGAAAACAAGCTACAAATATGTTGTAAAAGGGTTGTAATTTAACCTATTTTCTTAATCAAATGTATACACCGAGCTTCCAAAGAGTGTGTCAACCAAAGCATTTTTGTTCTAAACCTCACCACATAGTTTGAACCTAAACGAGTGGAAATGAAGCTTAAATCTAATGATGACGGCCTGTGTGGACATGAAACCATCTCTGGGGTGAAAGTTGCCTCCGTCGTCCTCTCCGACACTCTTTCTACAGACTTTGCAGCTCTTTTAAACACATTTTTTATTATGTCACATTTGAGAATGTGTGGTTATTTTAAGATGTGTTTACATTTCTTTCAAGACTTAGTTGAGAATGCAGTTTGGCTGTACAGGAATTTTTGGGTGACAGCGTTGGGACACTGAGAAGAAGATCACATACCGGCCATCATACTCGAGGAGCTGACTGGAGTGGAGCTGGCAGCCATCCCTCCAGGAGTGGCCCCCCTTCCCTGATCTTTAACGATGGGAACTGAGAACAGAATGGAACGTGAGCACCTCACACAGCGAATCAATCAACCAACATTTACACATTCAACTTTGGCATGACACTACAATAAAAGGCAAACGTACAGAAGTAGGGATGATCCATGGCCTCTCTGGCCGTGAGGCGGGCTTGATGGTCGTAGCGCAGCAGTTTGTCCAGGAAGTCTAGAGCCTCTGTGCTGACTAGGTGCTGGTTCTCGCTGTGCACAAACCTCTCCCACCTTTTACGGGAATGTCTACGGGAGGAAACAAAAAGAGCAGTCGTGTCGAGTGTTGATGTGAGTTATCTGCTTGCTAAAACCTTGGCCAGTGATTCTTCACTGAGGAGGTCAAACAGCGACGATGTGTTTACCTTCCCAGAATGTCATTGAACCGTGGATCCAATTCAATGTTGTACTTGTCGATGTAGTCGTACAGGTCCTCTGTGCCGAGCACTTTTGCAATTCGCACAAGCTGCAAGTTAAACAAAAAAAAAAAAAGGAACATTATTCAACATGTAAAAGACAATTAAGCATTTGATTAATCATTGTGTGTGTACATAGAGTAGAGATCAACTGGGATGTTATTTTAGTAGAACTGATACCGATGATCGCAATCAAGGACACTGATAACTGTTATAATATATACCTTTCTTTATTTATGTTTTTAGACTTTTTAAACTTTATCCTGTAGTATAGACTGGCTATTATTTGTGGGTTGTAAATTGCTACACAGACAGGTAACCATAAATTGAGAGAGATGAAGTGGCACATTTTTAAATGAATTTATTTGATCAGAAATTAGTTATAAAAAAAATAAAATAAAGGAGGAAAACTGAACAGATGGTGAACATCATATACAGCAATAGGCCATGTTAATAACCCATTGATTCCTAACAAAGCAGTAGTAGTAGTAGTAGTAGTAGTGTGGGATCCATAGCAGTAAACATTTTTTTTACCTTAACAATGTGGATGTTTCACGGTATATGCTTGCAGTTTGAGAACATGTTTTCAGATTTAGGTGAAGCTGTAGACATTCCTCAGCTCACAATAACTGCTAACCATCATTTGCAAAATCAACATTATCCCACTATTGTTAGGGAAGCCGAATTTAATATATATATTGCTTTGATTACAAGAGACGTTGCCTCATCGGACAAACAAAGTTTAGTTTTATGTTCGGCGTCATTAAAAAACAGATTAGAACACGATTTGTTCGATTTCCAGAGAAGTAATTGTTGAGTAATAATTCGATCACTGAGCAGAAGCCCACATGGAAACAACTGGAACTGCTGCGTGGTCCATGTTCTAGTTTGGCTCTGGTTTCTGGATGGCACAGACTCACTATAAGCTCCAACACCAACAAAACTCTAATTATCTGGCTTCGTTAGTTTTTTAGACCAATGTAGAAAACATGCAGGTAAGGTAAGCAAGATTTCCATTTAAAGTTTGTCTCATATTAGTGGAAATTATCAGCTGACCGTGGCGCATTAAAACCAGGACGGTATCGTGTAATTTTTGAAATCTCATGTTTATATTTTGAGGTTATTAGTTCTGAATCAGAACCTCTATAATCTGTAATAAATGCTACCGGTGTGTAAGAACAATCACTGTCAATAAACAATCAACACCTGATTTTTTTTTTTTATTCTGTTACTCATCTTGTAATTACAGCTTTTGAAAATAAATCAAGCAAGCTTAATTAATTTTGGCCATTTTAACAAGCTACCGCTGAAAAACTGCACTTTTTTCTGGCGCGTTGCCCGTCAACAGGTGGTCGGAGATCAAAACTGAACAAACGAGCAAATGATGAAAGCTAAACTTAACGAGATTCAATAAAGGCTCCGAAAGGATTTGAGTACGATAAGAGGATTTGGTTCTTCGTTCCGATTTGATAAAACACTATCAGTTCTGCTGTAAACAGGGGAAAAAAGCCCAAAACACGACCGACACCACGAAGAAGAAGCTGCTTCCACTGGACCAGTCTTACATTTTCCTTGTGCCCACTTTGTTTTACATTCAGTACACCTAACCGAGAGGAAAGTGAATAATAAATAAGGCCTCGATAGATGACTTTTAGAAAGACGGGAAAATCCCCTGAGGACTAGAGGAGTTGTAATGTGTCGGACGAGAATGTGTGTAAAACAAAAATACCACACGTTGTTGAAAAGGAAAAAAAAAATCAAGACTCAATTTTGGGAATTTATGAGACTGAATTAAAAAGTCTAAATTCTTCGTACCTGATCGTAGTTGTCATGACCGTGAAAGAAAGGTTCCTTCCTGAAGATCATGCTGGCGAGCATGCAACCCAAACTCCACATGTCCAAGCTGTAGTCATACATCTATGGAGAGGAGGGAAAAGGCTTGAACTGGCTAATTCACTCCTTTATATTTAAAAAAAAAAAAACAGCACGTATACTTGCAGGCCTGTACATGTGTATGGGAGGTTTACCTGGTAGTCTACCAGCAGTTCAGGTCCTTTGAAGTACCTGGATGCCACTCTCACGTTGTATTCTTGGTTTGGGTGGTAGAATTCTGCCAAACCCCAGTCGATTAAACGGAGCTGCAAGTTGAGCAACAGAAATTGCAATGAGCCGCCAGCCGGTGTGAAAGACAAAGACGTGATGAGGATGTGTGTGATTCGTTACCTTTCTGTGTTCGTGGTCGATCATTACATTGTGTGGCTTGACATCTCTGTGCATAATCCCCATACTGTGGCAGTAATCCAGAGCCTAGGATGAAAAAAAAAAACAATGTATACACAGGTAGGATAGGACTTTATGCAGACAACAATAATAAAATTGGTTCTTTACCTTTAAGATTTCGTACATGTAGAACCGTATGTCAAAGTCAGACAGAGTTTGATACAATTGCTGTTAAAAAAAAAACAACAATTATTAGGCGTTAAAAGACAAGTTTTGATGATAGTAAATTCAAAATGACAATAAAAGCACCAATCATTACCTTGAAGTCTGTGTTGTTCACATGTTCAAAGACCAGAGCAGGGGTTCGGGACTGGAAAGAAATAAAAGAAAAATGATTACGCATGAAAGAATTGTACATATGTAAGTCTGAGACAGAAAAAAGAAAAGGAGAATAAAGTTACCACAGGATCCTTGACGATATCTAACAGTGAGATGATATTTGGGCCACCCCTCAGATTCTCCAGGATCTTTATTTCTCTCTTGATTTTCTTTTTCTTGACGGGCTGAGAACAGAGAAAGTCTCATGATTCCACCTGAAATCTCCACTGAAGAACAAACCTAATCAGTAGATTGTCTCCGTACCTTCAGTATTTTGACGACGACTTTTTCATTGTTTGTGATGTTTATGGCTTCGAACACTTCACTATATTTGCCTCTGCCTAGTTTTCTGACTAGCTGATAGTCGTCTTGGTTCCTGAAAAAAACAAAACAACACACAAATGCCTCGGTTAACAATGCTGAGATGGATTACACAAGCAAGGAAAACAAAGCAAATACAACTAAAGCTTACCCCCATTCAACGACATGGGACTCATAGTCCCAGTATTCCCGAGGTCTCTGTGTGTTTACATCGGGGTAAACTCGAGAACGGCTTGGAACAGGGCCAGACATATTCTACACAAGATCTTCTCTAAATCTCCTAAAACAAGATAGAAAAAGAAAAAATACACAATGAAAAATCAGCATTGCCTTAAATTAGAACGGCACAAATTCACAGGACTGACAGAGAAAGTAGCACCTAAGATTTGGGTTCTCATTTATTGGGCTTAAGAACGAATCAAAACAATAGAAGGCTGTAATTGAGGATAGTTGTTGTGCAGTGCATCGGGGACACAGTTTGATAAATTCATGTCATCCTCCTTGTGTGACGGTCACGCTCTCGCTGGCATCTCATGTGGCAACGCTCCATCACATGTTTTAGATCTATTAGAGCGAATATTGAATTGTGCTTGAGTATAAAAAAATGTGATCAAAAATCTGGTTTACCACTGCAACTAATAATCAATAACTATTTTGATTATCCTTTTCAGTGATTTTGTAGGAATAAAACTCAAAATTCTCAGATTTTGGCTTGTTAAATTTAAATATTTCCTGTCTTGGTTAATCCTCTATGACAGTAAACTGATTATCTTTGGATTGTGGACAAAGCAAGACATTTGTGAAACACTGATTGACACTTAATCAACATTTTCTGAGCCCAACAACTCATTGATTAATCAAGAAAATAATCAACAAATGAATGGATGTTAAAAAATAATTGTTAGTTGTGGCACTAATTGCAATAGCAGTCAGTAAAAAAATCACATTTTCTCCTAAATCCTTAGCTTTACTAATTAGACATTAGATGTGATATTAAGTAAAGTATTAAGATGTAAGATGGCACATTACCTGGGAGGTCTCCTCCAGGATAAAGGTGATTGATGAACTGGAACAGGAGTGGCTGAGATGCCTTTGTGGTAAAAAAGCTAAATGTGCACACAGACATACAACCTGCAGTTAGATTTTAATGCAGTTGTTCAATATGCAGACAATCTTACACAAAAATTAAAACAAAATTGAATGAAAGTTTCAAAAGAAAACGCATGTATTCCACATGTGCTACAAAAATAGCATCATGCTTACAAAAAAATACACAAAACAGACAAATAGACTGAACTTCAAACTATTTGTGTCCACTGTGTTTAAATATGGAGGCTTATGAAATGGAGAAACCTGGATGTTAAATGGGGGCATCCAACCAGTCTAATCAGGAGGTACAGGATTCAATACAGTCATCACTGGGGGCTACAGCACGGCAGTATCTCCTGGTGAAAAGGGCACAAAGTAGGTTGATTAAAATCAATAGTGTCAATTAAGCAAGCATGAACAAACTGTGTGATCCGAGCGCACGTCAAGCGATACAGCAAACGTTAGCGAGGCTGTGTGGGATTAATGTATACGTGAAAAGCATCCAATCAACAAATGGCCTCTCTGGTAGGAGACAGTCGTTTAGTTACGGCCAGTTTGCCCGCTTAATACTTTGATGAAAAGCTGAGTGTACGCACAAACCCAGTGTGGCCCAAGGCCTGCAGTGGAGCTAACAGCTAGCTAGCTAGCTATCAAGCGAACCGGGCAGCTGGCTAGTTAGCATTAGCTCGTCAACAGCAGAGTGAAAAGCCGGCTGGAAAGTCACAACTAGCTGTCGACCACATTACGGGTCTGTGACGGACGGAAGCAGACAGCCCGCGTCGAAATAGTCAAACCACCATTCTAGCCGCCGTTGCTAATGTACCACTCAACAAGAAGCTTCGAAAAAAATATATTTCCTAAAGCTAAAAAGTGCTAAGCTAGCAAGCTAGGGGAGTGAATAGCCTGCTGGCTGGCGAGGCAACTGGCTGACAACGCCTTGGAAAAACATCCTAGAAACACTGGGATCGGGCTGCGGGACGGCACCGAAGGTTGTGCGACTTGTTCTCGGCTTTTTCTCACATGTAAATGACTCGGCGGTGGCTCCAAACCAACGACGATGTGCGATTAAATAACACGATTACCTCTCAGCGTTGTTGGGACGTCAATATGGCGATGCTCGAGATCAAGAGCTTAGTGCGAACAGCCTTCCCCGCAGAGGGCGCTCTGCTTTTTCTCTTTCAGAGGGGAGATTGGAGCTCCATCTGCCACCAACAGGTCTGACTCGAACAGAAACTTCTATGTGCGAGTGTCTGGGGGGTGTTTTCTGTCACAACTGCTTTAGCTTTTGTTTTTAAAAGAATGTGTGTCAGATGTAGCCCAGAGCAGCAACAACATGCACACTTCACCACCACATGCCCTGAGCTTGTTGCTGGCTTTAGTAAATCAAATCAAACTTATTCATAAAGCATGTTTAAAACAATCTGAGGTGACCAAAGTAACAGGGGACGACAAATATATGTGCATAAATCGCAAGACAGCAAACATAATAAAAGTTTAATTGCAAAAAAACAAGACAAACATCACAACAACTTGTAAGATCAGCTCAAAAAATGACATCGATAGAAAATACTCAAATCTTTAGACCATTAAGGGTATTTGAAAGCCATTAAAAAACATGTAGATCTTCAGATTTTCCTTAAAAAAGTGTTATTGGAGAAAGATAATTAACCAGCCTCCATCATTAAGAAGCTTAATGCCAGAGAAGTTCTAAAACGCACAAAGAAAACAAACTTAAAATCAGATCCTATCACTTCTTTTTAACATTAGGAGATAAGTATTTGTTGTCCCGACACACGGCGTCTCTATAACAGAATGGATGTCATGACAAAAACAAAATATGCATCAGGAATCTTTACTGGGATCACAGACCAGAAATCTCAAGTCGGCAGAGTTACTGAAGTTGTCGATGCTGCTTGTGGAGCGTTGTTTCGCTCTTTCTCGCGGTCTCAGTGAAGTTGAGACATTTTAGGGGGCAGGATCATGCTGTGGGACCATCAGAGCTATTCAAAGCAATTTATTAGATCACTTGTGGACATTTAGAGGTCCTGGTTAACTGACATGCCAGCATCCAGTTCTCGTCTTGTCATCTTGAATAAAGCTACATTTTAAGGTGGAATTTTAAAGCTGCTGTGTCCTTTAAAGTCCCACCAGACCACCAAGCTATGGAAAGAATTTGTCATCAGTTATGCAGAATTTGCTTAATTCAACCCTTTTCTAAACATGACAAGAGAAATTAGATCTCTAAGAGAGGACCATTTGCATGCTATTTGGTGTAACAGGTAGCTGGTACAGGTGTGATGCTTTTCATTTTACGGTGTCGGTTAGGAGTCTTGCAGCAGACGAGACAGAAGGTACACAGAGTTACAGTCATTTAACTTTAATCAATTTAAAGCAAAGCTATTTAGGCAGATTTCAATTTGGTATTTGAGGGTGGCACTTTTTCCAGCACAGAGTTGATCAGTCTGTCAAATTTCTGAGCAGGTTCATGGTGTAGGGATGAAGATTTGGTGTCAGCAGCTCTAACTGGCTGGTTCTGCTCATTGTGCTGTTGGAAGGACTTGAAACCTGAAATATTTCGGCAGTTACCCCCTTTTATTTAGTTCAAGTCATGCATTTGAGCACATTTATTAAAAAAAACGAAACAAAACGGATGCTTCACAATCAGCAACCAGCAGTTTGAAGACAGTAGACATACAAAAACATGTTTATATCATTAAAGGAGTACAGGAGGCGCATGCATGAGGTAGCAAATCAAATGGTTTAAGATACGATAAGATAAGATCAGCCTTTATTTATCTCACAGTGGAGAAATTCACATTGTTGTTAGCAGCATTAAACACAGAGATGCACACATACGAGACAGAAAAATGTCATTTCATAATAATCGTATCAGAAACCAATTTAAGACCAACGTTCAGCGGGTGTGTTTGTAAAAGGGCCGTTGTTAGTTAAGTTATCGAGGGGCTGCACTGGATAAATGGACAATAGTGAAACAGTGACAAAAAACAATCTTCTGCATTATTTAAAAGGCTTCTTCAGCCACAGAAAAGCCACTCGGATCATTTTCCCGAAGTAACAAACAACCTGTAATCAACACATAATAGAGGGAAACCCTAATCGTGAGCTGGGATGTTAGGAACGGTTGTTTTCATACTGAGCTGAAATGAATGGACCTGTGTCAGCTTCTCAGAAGCTCTCATTGTCTGCACGCAAGTCGCGCACCGTTCAACAAACAGAAATAGCCTTTGAGTGCAACTCAATCTGATACGTCCTGTCAGAATCTGTAATTAAGGGCCGGCTAAAGGGTTAAAAGCAGGATAAAGTTGCGGTACATAAAGACTGAGGTGCACAGGTCCTGACCAGCAGTGGACACAGCAACGGCAGCAACGTCAACAATGGAGACGTAAGTTTATTTGTCTTATTGAAATGCATTTTATTTTCTAGCAGCAAATGAAATAACACAATAATATTGCATTTCTCACTAGAAAGGTGTGATTTTATTTGTTTCAGCTTCGTGTGGTGTCTTCTGCTGCTTCCATTTGGAAATATGGTGACAACAGCTCCGATCAGAGGTAAACCAGAGAATACATCATCTCATGTCGTTTTGAACTTTCTCAGTTTTGTGCAAAAAATTCAAGATTGATTAAATACTCCAGCTGGGATTACACTCTCTGTCATTGTTTCTTTTAAAGCCCAAAGAGAAAATGTGTTAAACTTCCTAAACGGTGAGATCCATGATCATTTATCAGTTCGTTTTACGTCGTTTAGTGTTTGCTAAACAGTGCCGCACTGAAATAACTCGTTTATTACTGTTGTTGCAGATGCACTCGGCGCAGCCACAGAAAAGACCGTACCTGCAAATATCACAGGTCTGTGATTGAAAATGTGACACACAAGGTGGCATTACTTTAAAAACAGGAAGCTCTGGTCGCTCGCTAGATCCTCATAATAGCACTTTTGGTTCCCCAGAACAACTGATGGCAAAAGAGAACAGAAACGGTCGTTGTGTTGCTTTAATCTTCAAAGTCTTCTGTGATGAACCTTTTCTGCTTTATCTGATCGTTGAAACCACCTCAGTGACTCTCGACGTTCGTTTTCTCGTATCTGCAGCATCTAGAAACCCTCCAAGCAGACCTGTGAACGAGCCTGATTCTGAAGGTACATTTTCGTGTTGTTGTTCACGGGAAAGGTCATGAAGAGTACACAGCAGTCGAGTGGGTTCTAAATGTTTTGGTTATTATATATGTAGTGAACTAATTAACGCGTCACTTTGATTTCCAAATTCTCGTTACATGTGGCATTCCCTCACTTAAAAAAACACAAACTTCATTCACAGATTTGTCAGAGGCAACATCTACAGAGGTTGTTTACACCACCGATGCATTTCCAGGTGGGTGAGCTTTAGATCTCGTGCAAACATATTCCACTGGATGCAAACAGAACAAGCATATCTCGTTATATTTCAGAACCTGGAGTACCTAATGAGGACAGAGGTGTGTAGATCTAACATGTGTTGATGTGAATATCATGACTCTTCCCAGATGTATCGAAATACCGCGACAGTGACGAGACGGCGGTTCCTGAAGCTGCAGAAAAAGAAAAAGCTCCGTCCAGGAAGACGGCAGGAGGTGGCGGAGATGACGTCCTGAGCCGAGACCGCGTTCAACAGCCAGCGAGCAGAGATCTGGCGAGCGAGGAAGGAACGATGGTGGACGAAAACACGTCCAGCGTCGACAAAGTGCCTGACGTTGCCGGTCGACTCTTCCGTTCACCAGCAGGAAGAGTTGACAGGATGATGCTGTATGTAGATAGTGTGGAGGAGAACGCCGGCAGACTGACTGTAGCAGGAAGCAGCAAACACACAGACTATGATGGTAAGATCTGCATCACAGGAAACAAAACACTTCCAGGAATGATGCTGCTGCTGCTGCTCTGTGATTAATCTTCATGTTCCCACAGAAACCAGAGAATATATGAGCTCTGAAATTCATCCAATTGGTAAGATGTTTCTTCTACTGGTGAATAATTTAAATACAGAGTTTTGTTATCAATGCTTTCTATAAAGATCATTTCTCATATATTCTTTTTCTCCTCCGTGCCTCAGCGCCTCCACAGCAGAGACCCTGCAGCTCGCCCGCCAAGAGCAGAACCAGCTGATGGTCCGGAGGTCCGTCTCGTTTCCATTTCAGTCAAACAAATGTTTTCTGCATGTCCTAAAATTTGTCACACTCCAATTACAAGAAGAATGCAGGAGTGACAGGATGCATGTTTAACAATTGTTTTTTCGGTTTTTTTTTTTTTTTATTTTTTCCAGATTGTATTTCTTCCTGGTAATGAGTCAGGAGCCGCCATCTGTTGACTCATCCGAGGCAGTCGGGCTGCTTCCACATTCAGATGCTTCTGGGACTTTTTCCTCCTAATTTAGATTTTTTCTTGTAACCCGATCATGTGAACACATATGAGAAATAAAGAGTTTTTTTTTTTTTGTGTGACAATTCTGTGCACTCAGCGTGTAAAGCTTGGTATGAGGACATCTCAGAAAATTAAAAAAAAAGAGCACATGCAAGTATTATTTGTGATTTGTGTTTAAAATGTAGTTTAATTTAGATTTATTTAAATACAAATACATACTTTAAGATACATTTTACAAACAAAACGAGAGTGCGACGGTAAATAAAACAATCAGTTTGATGGAAAATACACACAGATACAGCAGATAAATGGGAAAGCATTTGATATTATCTGACTCGACTTTATAAACTTAATTACAGACAATTTCATTTCCTAAAGTGCCGAAGCTCACTGTACACATCTGACTGGACTCCATGTAACTCCTACAAAACAAAATCAAAGCGGTTCATCATTGCAACGCAAATAAAACATGACATTAAAAAGTCTACTGAGGCTGATTTTGGGCCTATTTTACCTGATAGGGAGACTCTGTGACCTCTGTTGCCATTTTCTTGGACATTGTTGATGGCAGATTTCTTTTACTTGCTAAAAAGGAAGTGTCTGATTAGTGCCCACTTTCCATCATTGTATTGGTAAATTAGCAGCAACAAACACAAAACTCTGCTCACCATCGTGAGATTCCCTCCTCCTCCTCCGATGGTGAGTTGCGATGCAGAACACAGAGATGGTGATGAGGATGGTCAGAATAATATCAGAGGCGAGGATGCCCAGTACGGAGCCCATGTTTATCATGTAGCATGAACCGCAATCTGTGGGGAGAGAAAAAAAAACCACACAAAAGTGAAATAATCCAGCATGAGACAGGAGCTAAAGGTCTAGACGAGCTGCATACCTTGCTGCCCTTCTGCTGATCCTGCAAGACAAAGAGTTGATGATAAATTGAGAGCGTTCCCGTGTTCGTTTACAGTTGAACCGCTGTTACATTAGTTCGAAACACTCACCGAACACTGAACCCACAATACAGAGAGACATCTTCTCGGTGTTGGTTTCTGGCCGAGGAGGATATAAAAAGCCTTCTGCTCTTCTTGTTGTCGCACCCATAAACAAGAAGTCAGAGGTGGGAGGGCTCTCAGATGAACAACTGTCCACGGTCTGTGTAGTCAGCGGTGGGCGTCCACTAAGAGAAGAGGAAGCTGGTGTTTCTGTTTCTTTCGTGCCACCTTCATGTGACGGCTGCTGGTGTTGTACAAAAAGAAAACATTGCGCGCTGTACATTTGATCAACAGGCCTTGTTTTGTTTTTTGACTGTTTTAGCAGTTAAATTAAATGAGATCTTCCAAGTTAGGCCGAGATAAGAGCCTTAAAAGGTCAGCTTAGTTACACCTGCAGTTTCTGCCGAAACGAGTGTGATTGTATCTTGAAATAAAGCGTTTCCTCCTGACCTGTGGCTTTGTGCAGGCGGTTGGCCACAGTCAACTTCACTGTTGCCTAGTGTCACAGCCATCCTCTAACCACAGGTTTATCTCTAATCGGGTTACGCTGTCAGCGAAACGAAAGCACACCGTCGCTGCTTTTGTTGAACAGACTGTTGTATCAAATACAGATAACAAGATAATTCAACTGTTCAGATGATGAAT